>NC_133755.1:163606821-163911988 GCF_036562045.2 Rhinolophus sinicus | reverse complement strand
ATGGCTAATATAGATTACATAATTTGCCCAAAGTTACACATGTAATTGAGAGCAGGACAAGATTCAAACATAATTTGCCCAAAGTTACACATGTAATTGATAGCAGGACAAGATTCTTCTAGTGTCTTTCTAAGAAAAACAAAAAAGTTGCCACATTTTTTTTTTTTAATGAATGCGCAACAAAGTGTGAACTCGAGTACTGTTTTAAGAGACAATGTTGTTGTTGTTGTTTTCTTTCTTTATTTTTTTTATTAGTTTCGGGTGCACAAAACAATGTAATAGTTACACATTTATTATTTATATCCTTCACACAGTGACAACGCCCACCCCCCATCCCTCTGACATGGCACACAGCCATTAAGAGACAATGATTTTCAATGGCCAATTTCTTAAAAAGAGTGTAATCACCCTTAAATTCATGTTTTAGGAGACTAATTTTGAAGTATTTTAGTAAAGAGTGTTATAGAGTCTAAAATACAGTGCTTTGGGTTTGCCCATTGGAGCAAATGTCACTGCCAATTGATTTCTACACTATGAGGTAGTTCATGAAGAAAGTAATTTGTTCACGCTTAAAGGCAGGGAACTTAGAAAGATGGCTACTGAAGTAGCCACTGAATGAAGCCTTGGTAAAACAAGGGTTAACATAGCTCCTATAAGCCACCCAGCTCAAAACATCTGGCTCAAGATGTTCCCAAAGACAGATATAGTAACATATTTATACTTATAACTTACAAAAGAAAAGTTTTCAGGTAATTTAAACAACAAAACAAATTCTACCCTCAACTCTTCCTATGCTTGTCAGTGTTTGGCAATAATTTACTCCTGCATACTTTCACAAAACTTTATTCTTGAAGGACTTCAAACCTAAAATGGAAAACCTCCCAGTCAATCTAAAGCCTATCTTAACTTACAAACAACATGTAGATAGAGATTCAATAACCATTATCTTATTGGGTTTTTTTATCTCAGAGATTTGAATGTTTACCCCACTCTTGCTGCAAGTATGTCTCTGTAAATCAAATACTATGCTCTTTAAAATCCCTTGAAAACATGAGTTTCAGCTCTCAAGGGATAAATCAAGAGATCAATTTTAGCTGCTTTCAACACAGATCTGCAGATGGAATAACAGTTTTTCCTATACAGTGTTAAATGGTGAACAAAATTCTTCACTTGAATATCTGTAAAACTGTCAACTAATTTGTTGGAAAAACTAGCCAGTGAAAATTATCTTCAGAAAATTTAGCTTACGTTGTCAGCTCAGTTTGCATCCATTCAAAGTCCTTGTTTGAATTATCTATGTGACTATTATATTCTTACGAAACAAAAGTTAGTTGCTTATAAAGGTTTAAAATATTTTATAGCCTGGTGGTTTCTGAAGATTAAACCTAGGGATCAGCAGTTTACATTTCTAGGACCAGTTCTAATGCCTAAATCATTACAAAGACAGGACAGCCACACACCATTTCTCCAGATTAAGTAAACTGCCGCCAGGTGTAATATCAAGGAAGTAAAATATAAATAATACATTAGTGCTGGAAAGCATTAAATGATAATATACAAAACTGAACAACCTCATTAAAGTATTTAAATTTGAAGTGATTTCAGGCTTCTATGCAGATTGGTTCAGGAATCTGCTGGCAATTTGGCTGTGAATCTGTAATTCATAACAAATCTGGGATTCTGTTAATGTGATAGACTTGGCAAGTATCCCACCTTCCCTCACCATTCTCTTCAAGTTCTGCTCACAAAATAACATCACCATGTTGGGAGGGTCACTGTTAGACCAGGGTTACATTGGTCCTTCCAATCTCCTGCTAGAACTTCCAGGAGCCAAGCAAGGATATAAATTTACTCCTCAATTCCTTCTAAAACATGGTTTCCCCAGAGTTAACCAGAAAATTGTTTGATTTCCCTCTGTAATGTTTCAACCTCAAAATGTTCTTTCAAAACACCATGGATATGAAGCCACCACTTTACTTGAATCAGTTCAACTAAGTTTGACATAGCTAGAAAACCAACGAGAAGCTGATCTGAACGTTCCTTGATGAGGCACCATTAAGCTTGATAATTTTTTGACTCTCCAAAGAAATTCACATGCACCACACCTCAGATACATTTCTGTCTTCTGTAAGATGGTTCATGTTTAGACTTCAAGTCCTGTTTTTCCATAATCACCTTGGCATGAGAATATTCCACATGTAACTACAAAGGGAATACTTTTGTAAGGTCCCAACAAGTGAACTGTTGTATATCCATTTAGTCAGCTTATTATATTGATATATATCTCTTGCAAGAGGATTAAACACACAAGCACACGTGCATGCATATGCACACACACCCACACACATTTTCATGGGAAACTGTTCTCTTAAGCAATGGTTGAGTCTTTCTCCAGAATTAAAACAAACAAACAAAACAAAACAAAAACTAAAGCCAATGCATAATTTGAAACAACCTAAACTGCCTGATCTACCAGTTAATCTATCTTCTGGTTCATACATTCAAGCCTCTTATCCCTTTCCACATTCTTGTGCTACAAACCCCTACCTCTATATCAGTCTAGCCATGGACTTCTGCTCTCTAATGCACAGGCTTCTGAGCACTACTGAAAAGAATTCACAAAATTGTGGACATTAGTTATACTAAAGAAGCTTCTAATTTCATCTCACTCACCCTCTGCAACATTCAATACCTCTGAACACTCAATTATTTAGTTCCTACCTTCTCCTTGGTCTCCTCCTGCCCTTCTCTCTGCCCTCTCTGAGCATCCCCTTTGTTCTGCTTGCCCTTACAATCCTTGCTATTCCAAGTATGGTCCTTATACCAGTAGCATCACATGGGGAGCTGGTGAGACATGCAGAATCACCCAGACCTATTATACAAAATCAGTATTTTAACATGATTCTCTGGTGATTTATAAGCACATTAAAATCTAAGAAGTGCTCCTCTGAATAACGCCATACTACAGGAGCTATTCACAGTCCCCATGAAGACACCTCCTCCCAAGACTGATCTCCCCTCCCACATCTCATGCAGTCATATTTATACCATGACCTCAGGGGAGGACCCCTGACCGAAGAGAACCAAATCATGGACTTAGCTAATCGGTCAATTCTCTCTCTGAGAATTTGAAATTAGAGACAAAGATAATTTACTCACAGAATGATGAACAATAGAATGATGAAGTTATATAACCACTAAGCTAGCAGAAGCCTTGGCTGCTTGTAAAGGACACTGACGGGCAAACAGAGAAAAGAGAGAGAAAATGTGTAGGACAGAGAGATGAGAGGAAACCAGACATCGAGAAACACAAAAACACAAAAACTTTAATTCTAGGCATTCCCTGTCCAGCAATCAATGGGAGGAGCTGTTGTTGGTAGCTTGTTCTTGGATTCTATGACAAGAACTCTTATGATAGTTACCATGTCACCTCTTCACTTGATCCAGGTTTAGTGTATTTCTGTTCCTTACGACCAAGTGTGCTTTAGGCCCATACTTTTTGGGGCTCTCCTCTCTCTTTCGCCCTCTCTCTACACTCATTCCCTTTGGGTGATCTCATCCAAACACAGGCCTTCATTATGTCCAAATACTGATGACACACATGTTCTACTGAGCACCACACCCACACTTGCGAATGCCAACTCGGCATCTCCACTTGGATGTTCTATCGATCCTTCAATGCAAACACCATCCTCAAATAATCTGTTTTCATCCACTTTATAATTGTTAGTAGATGAGAATCATCTAAGCTAGGACTCTGAATAGCTCTTCTCCCACACCATTTCAAATAGTTTGTCAAGGGTTATGACATTTATTTTTTTCATGGTTATTTAATTTATTCCCTCCTCTCATTCCCACGGCCACTTAGTTTAAGGTTCTCATATTTTCTCTCATGGACAAAAAGTTCAGTAACTATTTTCCTTGTCAACAGTCTTGTCACCTCCAATTTATCCTCTACTTCACTATAAGAAACATCTATGAAAATGCAAATGCAAATCTAAAAATAAGTTTTCTGTAACTGAAAATCTCTGGGATCCAATAAGACAAGCGTCTTTGAATGACACATACAGTACTCCATATTTTCCCTGTTCACACTTTCTAGTTCATCTCTTAACATCCCCCACATTTATTCACTTAATAAATACTTATTACGTATCTATGTACCCGACACTGTAAGGGGTGCTGGGAATACAGTCATGGACAAGATATAATCCCTGACTTTAGGGAAAGTATAGATTATTTCAAACACAAATAAATAAGTAAATAGCAATAATACAATTGAAAAGTGCTCTGATAGAGCAGGTAGATGAGTGTGATAACCTAGGTTTAGACTTCATAGAAATGGTACCATTTCTAACAGACGAGAAAGAAACTGAGACCTAAATGTGCAGCAGAGAAGTGGGCCAAGTGAGAAGGGGAAGCAGAGGAGAACAAGAAAAGAATGTCCTGGTCAGTAGATGCAAAAGGCTTGGAGGTGAGAGAGAGCATGGATTGTTCAAACAACTTAAAGAGTTCAGGTTAGCTGAAATAGTGTGCAAAGTGGGGAGAAATGAGAGATAAAGATGGCAAGGGAGGCAGAGATGAGGTTCTGCAGGATTTTGCAGGCCATTCTGAAGAAAATGAAAAACTGTAAGAGCAGTAGTGAAAATAAAAAGGTTTTAATTATGGGAAAGGAAAATAATCAGATTTGTGTTTAGTACAGATATTTTTAAAAACCTCACCCTTTTATACATAAACAACAGGAAACTACCAGTGAATAAAGACCCTTGTTAAGAATCACTACAGCCGAACTCAAAGGACTTGACAGATGACAAGAAGAAAGACCAAAGACAGCAAGTGACAGCTTGTCTGTAAAAAGAAAATAGCAGTCGCAGTGGAAGGGAAGATTAATCTACAAGGATTCACTGAGGCAAACCTTAACTGTTGATGAGTAACATGTAAAAGTGGTAAAGTGACCAACCTAGCGTTCATTCAAGATCTGTCTTACTTTGATCTTACATGCTTTATTACACCTAAAGAAAAACTAAGGGAACGATAAAAAAAAAACAAAAAAAAAACACTCACCTAATGTTCATTTGACTTGAGATGTCACAGAAAATCTTTCTATATGGATTATCTAGGCAAAGTTGCAGGGTAAAAACTGGTTTATGTTGGCACTGACCAGAAAAACATTGCTAAATATTACCAACATAAGTGGAGAATGTCTTAGCCTAATAAAAGCTAACTATAGTTCTAATACTCACAAAGTCAATGATGTAATTACTGGCTAAACAGTGCATTACTAACTTCTTGAGCACATGAACCATCCATATAAAGTACTAGGACTATACTTGTCTTGTAGTAAGACGCTCAAATAAAATTAGTTTTTAGTGTTGTTGTGATTATGGTTGTTATTTGATAGCAGAGCATGTTAGCCATATTTCAGTTCCTTTGTTGGTACATTCATTCATTCATTCAATTTTCTGGGCTCCTACTTCCATTCATTTTTAGTTTTCTTTCAAATGTCTTTACATATGGTTACCAGAGGGTGGGTAGGAGTAAAACAAATTTGAAAAGTCAAGTGAAGGTTATTGCTTCCAATTTATTCCATGTTATGTGGTGCAGGTGAAGAACCTGAAATTAATAGCTAGAATAAGTTTTGGTTTTACAAGCTTGCCCTTCCAATACGTTGGGAAAATGTATTGGGAAGAAGATGGCACTAACAGGATAAGTGTGTGTCTTAGCTCAAATTTTCCAAATGAGCCTTTAATTTGAGGGCATAAAAAAAACACCCACTCAGGTTTGTACACAGAAATGGAAGCAGTTTAAATAGTCAAGGTTTGGAGCACAGCAAATTATAGATGCAACTGGCATAATTTTGTCTCTTTAAGGAATATTTTTTATGTAAACATCTTAGTAATAAGAAAGGGCTGATGTAAAAATTTCATAATATAGATTTTTAAAAATATAAATGTTTTGTCAGTAAAGCTTTCCACAATATCCAAGCACAACAGCTTGTTTAAATATGCTAACTGTCTTAATTCATTGCTGGAATTAATTACTTTTCGAAATATTTACATAATGTTAAAGATATTTATATAATAGATCTCAAGTATATTAGTGTACGAGAGAGAGAGAGTAGTAGGGAGAAATAAACAAGTTTTTTTCAGCAAACCCTGAAATTGAACTTTAAAAAGATTTCTTCTATGCTAACTCCTTTCTAGCTAAATCACAAGAACTAGCTGATAAAAAAAAAAAAAAGTTATTATTGTGGGGGGAAAAATTACTGTGACAAGAGCAATATACTTATGAAACTGAACTAGAAGCTCTCTCAAGATCCTTTCCAGATCTAAAATTATGCCTTTCAAGGTATTTCCTTTAAAATTTGAATACAAGCCATATAAACTCATAAAACATGTTGTGTCTTCACAACAGTATGTGGAGAATGAAATAAAAATAACAACAGTAATTACACGTAGCATTTAGTGGCGATTATTTTGTGCCAGATGAGAGAATAAATTGCCTTCCTCTTGCAATAGCCATCTTTATGTGAATATTTGGCCATATTATAAATGGATCATAGTGGGTTCTAGTTTTGGCTCTTCCATTCACCAACGTGTGACTATGAGCTTGTCACTAGCCATTGAGGTCTTGGTTTCCACATCTGAAAGGAATGTCTCTTTCGGTTTTAAAACCCAAGTATGGGTGATAGATTCAGGTCCTTACACACAACAGAGCTTCAATTGCTCCCTTTACTAGGAAGAAGCTTCCAAGAGAGTCATAAAGATATCTGACACTTCCCTGAGGAAAAGTGTCTCGATGTGTAGTTCACAAGACTATGAGACAAGGGGGTCTTTCTGAGTAGTCCTGAATCTCAGCCTGTTTGTGTTCATTCGTCCACTTTGGGGCCAATACAGATTGAACGCAAGTAGAACTAATGGTCAGCAAACATCCTGGCTTCTGGAATATATTCCGACAGCTCAGCAAAATTTCCACATCTTGCTAACAGCACTTATTGTGCTATTTTGAATATTGCTGGCTTAGAATTACAGAGCAAGTTGTGACAGATTGTGAAGATTTAGAGTGTGGTTACATAAGGAAAAAAATCATCTCTTTTCTACTGAACATAGAAGCTTTCGTGTGTTGTTGATGCCTACCCGCTTACTTTACAAAAGAAAAACGAGTGTACTACTTTTGTAAAGTAAACACAACTATTGAGAAGCAAGGCTGAATGTTGGTTTGCCACACCATTGCCAAAATGTTTATCTAATTTCAAGTGGCACTGGGTTGGGGATGAGGTGATGTAGGTGCTAACTCTGCAGAGCTTCTGGCAGGTTATGTACATCCGGGCAACTCAATCAGTGTCTCCACAGCTAAACTGCTTCACCTCTGCCCCAGGGGGCCTGCACATCAATCACAAGTCTGCAGCAAAAGCACACTGGAAAAAGTTCGTGAAGTTCACCAAACTTTATAATTGTAAGTTTCCAGGATAGTATAAAAATCGACTTGCTTACTGTCCTCTTTCAGCCAGCTATATTTTTAAACTCCAGAAAAAGGGGAGAGTGACTTGTTATAGGTGGGTGAATAAGGTCACACCTGCAGGCAAGCCTGCGAGAAGGCCAAACCACCAACAGTGGGTGGGCTGGGTGGTCTACAGAGCAAACAGTGCAGCATGTTTCCAGTTGGAGGCGCAGACCGAAGAACAGAAGCTTGTCAGTGTTCAGGAGGTCTGAACTGGGGCAAACCTCACTGCCGCTGGAGAGCGTAGGAGGGCTCAGGCTGCATTCATCGCTTCACTCACTACTGGGGGAGCAGAGTGATCATTCAAAATTTCTGTAAAATGATATCTGTGCTCTTGATGACCATTTAGCTTCTCGGTTTGAAAGAAAGAGAAAAATTATTTTAACAAACAGATTCCTTGCATGGTCCCATTTAGAACATCAAGTAGGGAAGTTTTGTAGGGTATGATCTAAGGGAGTTATTTTGAAATAATAATAGGTATAATTGTATTCTGGGTCAGTACCAGCTATAACACAGAGTTTAGTCACCCCACTCTTCATCAAAATGACACTGACAAATAGGCAGACTGAGCCCCAGTGATTGCCGAAATTACATAGGAAGATCCATCTTACAGAAAAACTGGAAGGGAAATTTCAAACAACGGCAATTTGGGATTCTAATATAAATACCAAGTTTTAGATACATATTTAGCATTTTCCTAGGGAAAGGTTTATGATGGGAAGACTATGTCCCATTTTGGTATCAAATTTCAACCAAGAAAGGAAGGGAAACTAGGTTTTTGAATTCTTTAATAATGAGTTAAAGTAAGTAAGAGATATTTGGACACCAGATCCTTCTGAAAGTTATTTTGCTAAGATAATGTGAGCTGAATCTCTACTCAGGGAAATGAAAATGATTTTCTTCTCCCTCCAATACAATCAGCTGACTTCCAGTTTTTAGGATGAGCAAAACATTAGGCATTTTTCTGAAGGACCACCCAGCCAATGTGGCACTGCTCTAAGTGGAAGGACATTTTGCATAGCAAAATGGGTCAAAAACCAAAATTAATTGATATTTTAATAGAAATTAGTATTTGCTTTATAGTGATGTTAATAGTCTGTGTGTGTGTGTGTGTGTGTGTGTGTGTGTGTGTGTGTGATATTTTTGCCCGGAAGAAATTATGCTTTAAATTGCCAAAAATATTTTTTTCTCTAATACATCATTTTTATAGATATTATTTTATTGTGTTGTACAAATTTCTTTTCTATAAAACTAAGTCATGATTCAAAGGCAGACAATGTAGATGAAGCTCCTTGATCACCGTGTCTGCCAACAAACACAGTCAATAAGAAATAAATGTAGGACACTGAACTTCAAATGCAGGCCAAAGCTCTTAGCCAAAATCTAAAAGAGAACATTCTAAGTGATTGTTAAGAGTGAAGGCATAGCTGACAAACTGAGGATCATATCGGTCTTCACCAACTCAGACACAGCAAGACCCCTTTTTCACAGAGCCTGAGAACAGCAAAACTTTAAAGGAGAGTATCGTGTCATTTCTGTTTACTATATTTAAACATTTGCTCACAGGAGAGCTGAAAATTAAACACCTATAGTTCACAGAAGTTCTTTTGGACACAAATCTAAGTTTCTGTTTGAACTGGCTCCGGAGCTACCCCAATGCCAACATCTTTACAGCTGCTCTCAGTATGTAAACCCCCCATATACTTGACTGGAAATAGCACATCGCCTGGTTGGAACTTTCTGCACAGTATTTCAGTGAAAGACACTACTGTCCTCTAAAGCACATTATTCAACAATTAAATTTGGGCCGCAGAAGCAAGAGACAAAGGCAGCACTATATCCCATTTCATTCTACCAATTTGTTTCCTGACGTCATTTTTAGGTACAGCCTTTCAATTCACAGTTTGATTTCTTTACATGACTTCTAGTGAGGTAGAAGCCATGTAAAAAGATGGACATCTACCTCCTGAAGTAAACACTTTTCAGAAATATAAAAAAATAAGTGCTTTAGTTAGAAAATCTCTTATGTTAGCAGAACTCTTCTATGAACACCATTAATAAAGGCAAATTTTAATGTTAATAAAATTTTAATGAAAAACAGTATATCAAATTGTAGTCCACTTGATAGAACATCTGAGTAATAAAATGTGCTGATCCTTCCACTGTCTTTGGTGAGTTAAAAGAAAAAGAAATGAAAAAAGAAAAGGTAATGCCAACGCCCATTTGATTTGATTCAGGATTTTAGGAAGGCTGGGAGGGAACATGCTACACTAACAACGTTTAGTATGAGTTGTAATTAAATCATCTTGTTAGATATAATTGTAATAGCATTATGGCAGATTATCACATTTTCCTTTTGACCTCCTTTGGTAACCGATGGTATAAAATACAGAGAAGTAAAATAGAATACATTTTGGACACAGGTTGGGTGGGAGCCTTTTGCTGTCTGCTTCCTCTTTGATTCTTTGGGTTATATCCAATAAAAATGGAAGTAGAGAGGGGAAAAAAGCAAATATCTCTAAGATGACCCACTTATCTTGAGTTCAGACTTTGACATTGTGTAATGCCAGTACACAAAGTTACAGATTTCCTTCATCCCACATAGAAAAAGGCTTTGGTGGTATTTTGTTTGTTTCTTTTTCTTTTTCCTTTTTTTTTTTCTTTGGTGGTGGGCAGTGGAGATCTGAAAATCTTGTGGTACACCCTCTGAAATTTAAGACTATTTTCCTTGGCACTCTTCATCTAATTTTATTTCCTTGCTTTCTTTGTCAGATATATTTTTTTTCTCCATTAAATATCACAAATTCATAAGATAGGCCAGGCTTAACGAAAAAAAAAAAAGAACAAAAAAGGGTGATGTGTGTACATAATACATACATGTAGATAGATGTGCGTACATAATATGTGTGCCTTCTGGATGCATATATGATACATATGCAGACAACTTCCAGGCAGTGAGGCAGTACTGTCTACTTGATTGACTTCTAAATCTCCAGTGTCCAGTGCTACACATGACAAAGATTCACTACTCAAATACTGAGAAATTGAGAAAAAGGACAGATACACACACACACACACACACACACACACACACAGTGTGTGTACTTCAAAATATATATATTAACATAAATATTTTTACGTATATTTTTAAATATATATATATTATAATTTTTTAAAATATATATTACAATTGAAAATTTTTTTTTTAATAATCAGGATTTTTACATGGTAGAACATCAAATTGTTCCTTCCTGGTCATGATAAATGTTAAACTGAATTCCATTCCAGGCTGAGATTATATTTGATTTCATATCACTCTAGTCATTCTATCCTCAGCACATGCTATGTATAAGGCACACATTATAAGTACTAAAGAGGAAATGACTTACTTCGGGGAAACCATGAAGCCATAGCAGCAGTGCCATAAACTTCCCAACATAGGCAGGTCACTGTACTTAAGGCCAGTTGTTGACTTTATGCATTGTTTCATCTTGAATCACCTAGATCTCTATCATCAATAACACTGAGTAGAATATCACTGCTTGTAGAAAACTTCCAGTTTACCCATTTCATGTCCTTCATTTTACAGATGTGGAAGCTAAGGCCCAGACATACGAACTGACTTGCTTCAGAGAACACCATGAATTAAAATCAAAATGAGAACCACTTCTGTTCCCAACTATGGTAAATGCAAATATTCTCTAATATGTGTATGCTTATACTAAATTTAAACATAGCAAAACAATTTTAGAGTGCCTAATGTGTCTCAAGTCATATACAATTATCTTACCATATGTAAATTAAATTCTTATAATAGCTTTGCAAAGTATAATGTGATCACTATTTTATTGATGAGAAAACTGAGATTTCTGTATATCATTTTAATGCATTACTTTGCTTGTGGAATCTAGTCTATAAACTTCTGAACGAGATCACATCTAACTTGGTTTAGTCAACAATTACATGCTAAATTTATTTCTAATGATGATAATTTGTATGGGTGGTCACAGTATTAATGACAATTTAATCTTCAAATTCTCTCCAGAATCAAAGGATTTTAAGGAATATTAGAGTTTAGATAATCCACTCCATCATCTTTCTTATAGTAAGAAGAAGCAACACGAAAGAAAAGATGACCTTTGGAAACAGGGAGACTTGCCATCTGTACGTGATCTTGCACAAATTATTCAACATCTTTAAACCTATGTTTCTTCTTAGAAATGGGAAGACCTCCTTTTTTTGTGGTTACGGCATAGATTAGTGAAACCCTATATGAAGTTCTTTACACAATGGCTGACACAGTATAAGTCATTTGATTAGTGGTGGTGTAATTCAAATCAGCCATCAATTCGAACGGAAACTGCAGCCAAGAAATCAAGAAAAGAATGACACTCAGGACAATAATAGAAGAATTAGGAAAGATCACCAAGGGCAAAGACATGTTATTAGAGACCAAGGCTAAGTTCATCCACACCCTCAGATTCTCAATTACTATGTACAGATGTGAAAGTTGGACAATGAGGAAGGCTGATAGGTAAAAAAAAATCATTTGAAATATGGTGCTGGAGAAGAGCTCTACAGATTCCCTGGACTGCCAGAAAGACACACACGTGGG
Source organism: Rhinolophus sinicus (assembly GCF_036562045.2). Taxonomy (NCBI): domain Eukaryota; kingdom Metazoa; phylum Chordata; class Mammalia; order Chiroptera; family Rhinolophidae; genus Rhinolophus; species Rhinolophus sinicus. The sequence continues at coordinate 163,899,873 of NC_133755.1, read as the reverse complement.
TCCTAGAGCAAATTAAGCCTGAAACATCACTGGAAACAAAAATGACAAAATGGAAGCTGTCCTACTTTGGGCCCATCATGAGAAGGCAGGGTGCTTTGGAAAAGGTAATAATGTTGGGAAAAGAGAAGGCAGCAGGAAAAGAATTAGACCAAATAAGAGATGGACTGACTCCATAAAAGAAGCCATAGGTATGAGTCTTTAGAAGCTGAGCAGGGCTGTGAGGACAGGACATTGTGGACCTTACCCCTTCATGGGGTCACCAGGAGTTAGAGCCAAAGCAACAGCACATCCAAGCACAATGGATGCTGCAGAACACTGGCCAGATCCCCCTTCAGCGCTGTACTCCCCGTCTCAGCTGAGATAGTTAGGTACTGACAGCTCACAGTTGAGTCTCCCTCAGAAGACTGCCGTCAGCTGAACAGAGACACTTCACCCAAAGTCAAACCCCATTCCCTGGATAGACCCCATCCAGTGACGGACCAAAGTAAGGGTACGAGGCCCAGCCCCCTTGCCCCAACCCAGGCATTCTGAAGGGCATCCCAGCTCCAGAGCTGCCTGTGGTATCTGCTGAGGGATTGTTGTGACTATGTTGAAGCCTGACTTGTCCCTTTGCCTATTCTTTCTTCACTTCCCCACAGGTGTTGGCTGAAGAATACTCCCTAATAAATCTCCTACATGCTAATCTCCACCTCAGAGTTTGAGTCACAGAAACATGACCTGTAACATCTGGCCATTTCATTATCTTACACGTGAATGAAATAATAGGAATTAAGGATGCTCAGCAAAGAAATTTCCATTCAAACTGCAGGGATGTAGTAGAAAACCACTAAAATGAGAGAACTACAAGAGATAAGTCTGGTTCCAGTCACAACATAGGTATGTTGGGTCACTTATTTAATATCTCAGCTTTAGGTTCTCTCATTTCAGTTCTCTGTAAACCCTGGTATTTATACCAGGCCAAGAAAAAAAATTACCTGTGTTGAAAAAAATCAATAATTTTATTTTCATCAAATCCCAATTGATTTACAGACCCAAGATGACAAATTTAAAGATCGTGATGTTTTTTTCTTAACAGATTTGGAAGACAGAACTTTCCAGATTAATCTAACCTAGTGTAAATTCACTAATAATTCATTGTAGAATACTCATCAAAGTATATTGTTGATAAATGAAATTTCTTATATTATCATTAAGACTGAAAGTAAATTTTAGGAAACTAGCTCTTTTTTTCCTATGAACTCTATCTCCTAAGAAACTTCACAATTACATATTTCTTTGCTCATTACCTATGAATTTTTTGAAGCACAGACAGAAAGTTATTTACTTATTGACGCACATTTTGTATTCACAATGAAGCAGCAGATGCTTTCAAATGACGTTAGGAATAAACAGAAGAGGGTTACTTTTAAATAATGTAGAGAATTATAAAATGACACTTTCCTACTATCCTATTTTTACCAATCCAAAGACACACATTGTTCCTGCTGGGAAAATGACCCATCTCATGCCTACATCTAAATTTGCCTCTTCCATTTGATCTTTTAACATTTGATGCAGAGTTCCAATTATAAGAAGGCTCCGTTGATCAAAGTTGGATTTTCATATTCCCTTTGATGTATCCTCTAGAGGGTTTAACAAACACCATTTTAAAAATATACTGTACTAAAACATAAATCTATCACTCATCTTTGTTTTTTATTGAATTTCTGGTAAGCGGGTAGTGTGATGATTCTCAAAACCTTAATTCCACCACTCCATTACCATGTAGCTAATGGGTTCAGAAAAATCCAACCACAAAAACATAATCACAGTAGTTCTCTGTAAAGAGGTACCTGAAACCTCATTGATTACGACACTTAAAATGTTCCCTGTGAAGGTCAAATTCAAAACATATTTATGAAAAATAAACCTTTATGTTTAGATTTTAAACCTGTTGGCCAGAAAAAACATGGTAGTTTGGTCCAGAATATTAAGAAACTAACATAGGAATCAAGTAGAATATTTAGCTACTTTATTTAAATACAAACTCTTGTTGGTACTTCGGATCTATGATAAAGAGTTCCCTAGAAATATAGAAATCAGGTTCTTTAAAGTGTTAAATTTTAACTCGTTTGCATTGATACCAACTGACATAGTCATCTTAGAAAAAGAGAATCTTTCTGAGTAAGACTTGACTGTTACTAGAATGAATGTGGAGAAATACAGAGAGTATGATAAAGGAAAAACGAAGAACTCAATGGTAGTACCTAAGAACTACACTGGACCATTAAGAAAATCCTAGCAAATGACCCAGAGTCCTTCTGCCACGCTGATAAGATCAAGTCTCTCATTAGATGGATACACAAGTCTCATTTGGAGTGATAGGGTTAAAAACCAGATTCAATCACAATCTAATTCATACTCAGACCGTAGTTTGGTTTCCGATGTAGGTGGACCATCTGATCTTCCAGCTCCTCTGATAGATCTTGTTCATTATAGAGCATTAAAATTTGGTTTCTCAAGTAGAGTGATAGCCCCATAACAGTGATGTAAACAGGGATAATATTAAAAATATTTAACAACCTGTAACAATCAGGACTTGGGCCCTGATCAATCAGAGTAGGTGCTGACCTAGAAGGCAGACCAATAAAAACAGCTGAAATCAGTTCCGACTGTGAGATTTCTGTACTTCGCTTTATTTGTAAGTAAACTTTCAATTTCTTATTTAACACTTTTCTTCTCTCTTATATTGTGAGATCCATGAGCACAGGGCCTATCTTATTTACTACTGTATCTCCAAAACCTAGTATTTATTACTCCTGGCCCTGGTTCTGGGAATGAATGAATGAATGAATGAATGAATGAACAAATAAACAAACAAATATTAGCTTGGATGAATCTACCATTAAGAGATGGATCCATTTTTATAGTGGGTTCAAAATCATACTCTGAGCCTTCAAGATGGAGAGTTATACCAATTCACCAAGGCAAGGAGTAGCCTTCAGTGAGGTCTCCTGGGAAACAGTTTCAGCAGCCTTCCTACAGGCAGTCCACTATCCTGACCCAGCCCTGCAGACACTACCAGTATTTTCTAAAGTGAGATTACCAACATAAGAAAACAACTTCACATTCTTTGTCTTCTCAACACAAATCTAAGACATAACAACTAATTTAATGGATTAAGATAATAAGCCAGTTTTGCCATAATTTAAAGTCTGATTAATAGTTACAATTTAATTATTAAAAGACACTTTAATCATGTAATAATAAAACTTTCCTTTTAGATTTGTTATGCTTTAGCCCCAAATTATTAGCAATGTTGCCATTGGGAAAAAATGCATCTTTAGTTGATGAGATTATTTGATCATAAATTTACATGAAATATAAAATATACCATCTTTGAGGGCAGATTCAGAACATGCTGTTGGAGGCAGGTACCTAATGTGTATGATATTCTGTATTCTTTCCTTTTGCATGTCAGAAACACCCACTAAAAATTCATGCATTTAACGGACATGTAAACCAGAAAGAATATTTTGAATTCAAACATAGTTGATTATGATGTGAAAAGGATTTCTAACCAAAAAAGCAAAGAGGTTTAATATAGTGTTTAATATTTACAAACCAAACTTTTGCTCAGTATTTTCATTATATACGCAATGTTTATAGTAATCAGCCAACAAGTATAAACAGAATAGCTTTCCCTGTGGCTGCCAAGAATACTAAGATATTTTTTCAAGTTATGTACATTTCCCCCTAGTCTAATTATTAATTGAAAACTAAAGAAAAATTAGAGACAATGGCATTTTTATGTCAAAAAACGATAGCATGTATTTTTTTCTCCTTTGCTACTCTGTAGAAATTTTTTCAGTCATGCAAAGCTTTTAAAATGCAAAATGAATATCCCTCAATTCTCCTCTGACTTCATAATCAACAACATTTTACAATCCAATTATTGAACAACCCATAATTCTGACCTTTTTTGGGTTGGTTTGATTCTCAGTTCTCCTAATCCTCCATTCCACCTCCGCTATGTTTTAGTCTCAGGTATAGAGAATTATTGAAGTTGGAGTAGAATCAGTTCATCTCCCAGTATCTCCATCATCTAAAGGATTTCTCAAATTTCCTTGTCGTCATCAACCTATTTTATCACAAAGACAACCAATAACTACAATTCTAGACTCATTTTGAATATCACTATGTTCGTTAAATATGCTAAAAGTAACCTGTGTGCATGTGTATCTATCTCCTCTATGTATCTTTGCTATTAAATCTTACCTACAAATGATTGCCCAAAAAAGAACGGAAACAGAAGCTTTTTATGTACAGTTTTAAGGCACTCAGTTACTTTAACAAAAATTTTTTGAGGAGTCAGTACCTCTTAATATATCACATTGTATGTGGAGATTAAACAACATACTTTTAAAGAACGATTGGGTCAAAGAAGAAATAAGAGGAGAGATCAAAAGATACATAGAAACAGATGAGAATGAAAATACATCCTACCAAAATTTTCGGGATGCAGCGAAAGCAGTTTTAAGAGGGTAGTTGATATCATTACAGGCCTATCTCAAGAAACAAGAAAAATCCCAGATAAATAAACTCATGTTACACCTGAAAGAACTAGAAAAAGAAGAACAAATTGAAACCCGAAGTCAGCAGAAATAAGAAAATGATAAAAATCAGACCAGAACTAAATGAAATAGAGAATAAAAAGACAATAGAAAATAATTAATGCAACAAAGAGCTGGTTCTTTGAAAAGATTAATAAAATTGACAAACCTTTAGCTAGACTCACTAAGACAAAAAGAGAAAAGACACAATGAAAATCAGAAGTGAAAGAGGGGGAAGTTATCACGATGCCAAAGAAATACAAAGGATCATCCAAGAATACTATGAAGGACTATATGCCACCAAATTCAATAACCTAGAAGAAATGGACATGTTCTTAGAAACATATAGCCTTCCTAGGCTGAATCACGAAGAATTGGAAAATCTAAATAGACCGATCAATGTAAGGAAATTGAATTGTCATTCGAAACCTTCCCAAAAGCAAAAGTCCAGGACCAGATGGCTTCACTAGTGAATTCTATCAAACATTCAAAGAGGATATAATATCCACCCTATTCAAACTCTTCCAAAAATTTGAAGAACAGACAATACTCCCTCATTTTATGAGGCCAACATTACCCTGATACCAAAACCTGGTAAAGATAACACACACAAAAAAAATTACACGCCAATATCTCTGATGAATACAGATGGAAAAAGCATAAACAAAATTCTAGCAAATCGAATGCAACAATGCATTAAAAACATTATTCATCACGACCAAGTGGGGTTCATCCCAGGGACAAAAGGAGGGTTCAAAATACGCAAATCAATCAATGTGATATACCACATAAACAAAATAAAGGACAAAAATCATATGATTATATCAATAGATACAGAAAAAGCATTTGACAAGATAAAACATCCATTTATGATGAAAAAATTTAATAAAATGGGTATAGAAAGAAAATACCTTAATATAATAAAGGCTATATAAGACAACTCTTCAGCTAATATCATAATTAATGGTGAAAAACTGAAGCCCTTTGCTCTATGTTCAGGAACACGACAGGGCTGTTCCCTATCACCTCTGCTTTTCAACACAGTATTGGAAGTCCTAGCCAGAGCAATCAGGCAAGAGAAAGAAATAAAAGACATCCAAACTGGGAATGAAGAAGTTAAATTGTCACTTTTTTGCGGATGACATAGAAAATCCTAAAGACTCCACCAAAAAGCTATTAGAAACAATAAACGAATTTTATTGATTTTGCTGGCTACAAAATCAATGTACAAAAGTCCATTGCATTCCTATATACTAACAATGAAATCTCAGAAAAAGAAAAACAATTCCTTTTGCAGTTGTAACAAAAAGAACAAAATACCTAGAAATAAACTTAACCAAGGATATGAAAAACCTATACATTGAAAACTATTGGACATTTTTAAAAGAAATTGGGGGCTGGCTCAGTGGCTCAGGCAGTTAGAGCTCCATGTTCCTAACTCCGAAGGATGCCAGTTAAATTTCCACATGGGCCAGTGGGTTCTCAACCACAAGGTTGCCAGTTCAATTCCCCGAGTCCCGCAAGGGATGGTGGGCAGCGCCCCCTGCAACTAAGATTGAACATGGCACCTTGAGCTGAGATGCCGCTGAGCTCCCGGATGGCTCAGTTTGTTGGAAAGCATCCTCTCAACCACAAGGTTGCCGGTTCGACTCCCGCAAGGGATGGTGGGCTGCACCCCCTGCAACTAGCAACAGCAACTGGACCTGGAGCTGAGCTGCGCCCTCCACAACTAAGACTGAAAGGACAACAACTTGAAGCTGAACGGCACCCTCCACAACTAAGATTGAAAGGACAACAACTTGATTTGGGAAAAAAGCCCTGGAAGTACACACTGTTCCCCAATAAAGTCCTGTTCCCCTTCCCCAATAAAATCTTTAAAAAAAAGAAATTGAAGAAGACACAAAAAAATGAAAAGACATTCCGTGTTCATGGATTGGAAGAATCAACACAGTTAAAATGGCCATATTACCCAAAGCAATATACAGATTTAATACAATCCCCATCAAAATCCCAATGGTATTTTTCTAAAGAAATCGAACCAAAAAAATCATCAGATTTGTATGGAACCACAAAAGACCCTGAATAGCCAAAGCAATCTTAAGAAAAAAGAACAATGCTGGGGGTATCACACTCCCTGACTTCAGCTTGTACTACAAGGCAACAGTAATCAAAACAGCATGGTACTGGCAGAAAAACAGACACGCAGACCAATCAAATAAAACTGAGAACTCAGAAATAAACCCACATAAATATGGGCAAATAATTTTCAACAAAGAAGTGAAAAAAACACAATGGAGAAAATAGTATCTTCAATAAATGATGCTAGGAGAATAGGAAAGCCACGTGCAAAAGAATGAAACTGGACTGCTACCTGTCACCATGTACCAAAATTTACTCAAAATGGATCAAAGACCTAAACATAAGACCTGAAACAATAAACTGCATAGAAGAAAGCATAGGTACTAAACTTATGGACCTTGGGATCAAAGAGGATTTTACGAATTTGACTTCAAAGGCATGGAAAGTAAAAGCTAAAATAAACGAATGGGACGATATCAAACTAAAAAGCTTCAGCACAGCAAAAGAAACCACCGACAAAATGAAGAGGCAACCAACCGAATGGGAAAAGTTTTTTGCAAACAACGCCTCTGATAAGGGGCTAATATCCAAAATACATAAGGAACTCAGACAACTCAACAACAACAAAAAATAGGCAGAGGACCTGAAGAGACATTTCTCCAAACAAGACATACAAATAGCCAATAGGCATATGAAAAAATGTTCAACATTACTAATCATCAGAGAAATGCAAATAAAAACCACAATGAGATATCGCCTCACCCCAGTTAGAATGGCTATCATCAACAAGACAAATAATAACAAATGTTGGAGAGGCTGTGGAGAAAAAGGGACCCTCATACACTGTTGGTAGGAATGCAGATTGCTGCAGCTGCTATGGAAGGCAATTGTGGAGGTTCCTCAAAGAATTAAGACCAGAATTACCATTATGACCTAGCAAGCCCTCTCCTAGGTATCTACCCCGAAAATCTGAAAACATTTATCCGTAAAGATATATGCACTGATGCTCACTGCTGCTTTATTTACGGTGGCCAAGACAAGGAAACAATCGAAGTGTCCTTCGATAGATGACTGGATAAAGAATATGTGGTATATATACACAGCGGAATACTATTCTGCCGTAAGAAAAGATGAAATAGTGCCATTTGTGACACCATGGATGGATTTTGAGATTATTATGCTAAGCAAGATAAGTCGGACAGAAAAAGTCGAGAACCATATGATTTCACTGATATGTGGTATATAAAACTGAAAACAAAGGAACAAGACAAATAAAAGAAAAAACAAAAACTCATAGACACAGACAATAGTTTAATGGTTACCAGAGGGCAAGGCGGGGAGGGGGGTTGTAGATGAGGGTAAAAGGGATCAAATACATGGTGATGGAAGGAGAACTGACTCTGGGTGGTGAACACACAATGTGATATATAGGTGATGCATTACAGGATTGTATCCCTGAAATCTACATAACTATACTACTGTCTATATGAAATCTACTGTCACCCCAATAAACTTTAATATATATATATATATATATATATATATATATATATATATATATATATATATATATATATATATCATAGTATTAAATGTTTAAAGACAGCATCATTTAAGTAGCTAATTATAAAAGTTAGACTGTCCAGCATCAGAAATTTCCGTCCAGTGAGAACACTTTAAATATTCTTCCACACTATTTTCTTCAAAATATATTTGTATATGCCAAGTTAATTACAAACACATCCAAAAGATAAATCTCGTACCTTTTCTTTTAAGATAGGCTATTTTGCCTGTATTGAAGACATGACCTAGGATATCTCTGTGTGATATGCTGAAACTCATGTAAAATAATCAGACTGTATTAATAAAGCATTTCAAATATCCTTTTACTATAGAGTATAAAGATAAGCTTATTTATACTGATTAGCACATTGTTACACGGCTTCTTCTGAAGTGTGTATTTCTTTTAGAATTTTGAGCTCATGTAATATTTTTCTTATCACTAATACTTTGGAAACAAAACAATCAGTGACACCATCTAGAGAAGTTTTTTTTTTTTTCACATTTCACAGCGTAATAAATCCAGAATAATAAATCATGTGTTAGCATGTAAGCTAAATCTTTATGACTTCTCTCTGAACTTGTCTTCTAACAACAACAAAAAAAAAGTCGAGTAGGAACTGTAGCTATTGTTCAACAAAGATATCTTTCATACATTTCATTTAGCATTTAGATAAACCTTAGAAACAGGAATTGAGTGCCGTAAATTTCAAGTATTGGTGAAATACAGCAAATACAATACTATGGGATATTATAAATCTTCATGTATCAGTCTAGGAGAACATAAATTGAGAACTTCCCTTTTTTGAATTTTGTGGGGTTTTTTTGCCAGATAATACACACAAAATGTTTTCACTTTTTGTACTATATTAAAATAAATAAGTGAATTGCAAATTATCATATCTTTGGATTTGGTAATTGAAAAGTTGCAGATGATTGAATATTATTATGCTTGCAAACTAAATGTATTTCCCAAATTTGTTGACTCTTGCTCTCCTCTTCAAAAAAATAAAATATTAAAACTACTTTATATTGTTCAAATTTAAAAATCTATCATTTAAAACCTGAGCTTGTATATAATAAAACATACCTTTAAAAACTTTATCTTTTTTATCTTTCAAAGAACAATTTCACGAAATGAAATCATGAGAAAAATCATATTTAAAATAAATAGTAAGTAGATCTTTAGTCAAAGAAGCTGATACCCTTCCTCATTTTTATTAAAAATAATAACTACAATTTATTTTTCTGAATGTTATCAAAGTAAAATTTATAATTTATTTGCTTAAAGATGATTCACTACCTCTGGTTATTAAAATTGTTAAAAGATGTCACATTATTGTCTTACTTTCAAGTGCTCTACTTATTCCAAATAACTAAGTAAAACTTTAGTTCAGTTCTTCACATGCACTTATTTAAGTATCATTAAAATGATTAAATAAAAATATAGGGAAACTAGGAAATTAATTTTATATAATGGTCAAGACATATGCCTAATTTTACAGAAAACACATTTATAGGCAAATATTTATATTTTTACCCAGTTTAATATGGAGAATCTACTCTTGTGTATATGGGAGCCATGTTTAGGGCACATATAAAAGTAATAGTGCATGAGTAAATCGTAAGTCAGAATTTCATCTGTATTTTTACCAGAAATTTTACTTATCTAAATATATTTTTAAATGAATAAAACTGGATCATTTCCATTATTGTTCCTCTTTTAAATAGCTAAATGTATATTTACTGGGGGGCATAATAATTTATTCCAGATGAGTATGAATGAAACTGATTTCATTCATTTCTGTATTATGTGTTTGGCTTTGTTAAGAAATTTGATAATATTTTTAAATAGTTTATAAGGTTGGTGAACAACAAGAAAAAACTCAGAAGAAAGTGATGAACACTACTATCAGTTTTCTGGCTTACTAATTGTGATTTTGGGGAAAGAAACAAAACAACAACAACTGATACAGCCAGTTAATTATGAAAACTTCTATATGCTTTGTTTAGATGGTAAAGCTTCCACAAGAATTCTCAGAAATTACGGGTTTCATAATAAATATTTTCAAGTTAATGGTAGGGATTGTTTCTCCTAAAATTATTTTTAAAAGAATATAATGTGCGTCATGGAACAATAAAAATCATTCTATTTTTTTCTTGTTTATTCAGGATATTACATTTTCTCAGTTTGAATAATAATGATCACCGCACTACAGCACAAGTACAGATTGAGAAAGCATTGTGGAAATGGATCTCCTCTGGAATTTGATTTTTGGAATAAGTCCCTGAGATAAACTTAGTTCCCCAATGTTTTTTGTTTCAACAATTTTCTCTGGCCTCTGGAGAATTTTTTTTCCACTCAGTTACACTTTGCCTCTTTACCACTTGCTGCATCTCTTCAAAATTCCCACTGCCCTACTTGCCTTCCACTCTCTTTTATTCCCTCTTTCCACACAGTTCCTCATAGCAGCAGGTTCTTATAATCTTAGTATATGTGCTGCCGAAGCGAGCACAGGTTCTTATCATCAATTGACTCACCAAACGCTAGAGCTATGGACATTTTAAGAGGTGAACTGCACCAAAAAAGTGTTTTCTAGATTGACCCTAAATAGCAAGCTTTCTAGGCATGAGGTCTGACTCCAGATTCCACTTTGACATTCACAAAACAAAACAGTTTGGGGTGCAGCATTTCAATTAGTCAAGTTCCAGTGATCAAGTTTTTTAAAAATTTGGTATTCACTGGCAAAATACTCATAGAATTATAGAATTCCAACTGGAATAGAATTAGCATGTATATAGTCCACTGTTTTGTTTCATAATTTGGAAGGAGAAGGAGGAAAAGGAGGGGGAGGGGAAAAAGGAGGAGGAGGAGACAGCTACCTGTCCAAGGCCACACGGTTAGTGGCATCACTATGGTTAGAATCTTGCTCTCCAATGAACTCTCCAGTCATATTTCCAAGCAAACAATAATCCAAGATCTTGATTTTCCATTAAAAAATATTAAGTTCTTATATCACAATATATTAGGCAGCCCAATGAGGCAGACATTATTGATAACCATGTCGAATAGTTAATAAAACCAAGGCTTAAAGAGAATTAAGTAACTGCTACCTTACAAAGCTTGGAAGTGGAGGAATCAGGATTCAAACTCAAGGATTCGGCTCTAGGGCTTCCCCGTCAACCTCTGAGCACCATGATTAATTACCTTCAAATACAGAAGTCAGGTCTAGGCTGTCACTTTCCATTTTGAAGACCTGTTGTGTTCTCAAAATCCATTAACAAGAAGCTGACTCTCTTATCGCAATCCTTTTTATTTTTATTTAAGACAGCTTTCCACAATGACTTTCTAAACCATTCCTATGCCTGCATATTATGAGACCATTATGGTCTGTAAATATTTAAAATGTTACAACCTAAGTCACCCAGCAATGCCTCGAAGTCCAAGATGACCAGAGAAAATGATGTTATTGGGACAGTGCTCTATTCATTTAAATCCCTTCATTTAATATGAGAGCATCTTCAGAGACCTTATGGTAACAAAAACGTACATTTTATGTATACTCGTAAACTTCAAATAAATGCTCTAAGCTTTTAAAGGTTATCCACTTTTAACTCAGAAGAAACTTCACTGATTAACAGTTAAAGATAGCTCTGATTCTACTTGGAATGAGCAGGGTGACAAAGATGTTTCTCTCTCTCTTTCTCGAAAAGTCTACATCTCCAAGGGCCTAAGAGTCAAGAAAAAAAGGAAATCTCTTTATCACTCTATTTTACTCTTAACTCAAGAGCAAGGATATGTTCTGTTGAATTTTTTCTTAGCACCTCCAAGTTTTCTTTAAACAATGTACATATGAGCACTTATGATTATATGCTCTGTACTGACATAGATACATAGATAAATAGATAGATATACACAACATATATGTGTGTATATCTATATATATATATATGTATATATATACATTTAGCCCAGATTTGTCATTCTTTGTTATAACTTGTGTGTGTATTAATATATATGAGCACTTCTAAATTCTTACAAGTGACCTTACTATCAAAATAACCTCCGATAGTGAGTTGAACATGTACATTGTGAATTGAATAAATAAAGGATTATTCATGTACAGGGAGGTTTGTACATAGTAGATCATTAATAAATATTTGGTGATGTAGAAATTGTGATAGATGGACATTTATTCTTGGGAATACATCTGCATTCCATATTGTCTTCCATGAAAAATAACTTAGTAGTAGTTGCTGGTACATCAGCATAACACTTGTTAATCCAATGCCTACGTCTAATGTTCCTCTTTCCACAGATGTGTAGTTACATACAGGAAGTACAGCCTGGTCCCATTGCCAATATAAGCTACTTTAATATACAAAATTTATCATGAACAAGAAGAAATAAAAAGTTAACGTTACTAAACAAGAGTGGCAAACACCCCCTAAAAATTCTGCATCTAACATTTGAAAGCTTTTTTGTCAGTAGATCAATGCCAACCACACCTGTAAAACACACGCATAAACAGCAGTGCGACACAGAAGGGAATGCTTACCCTATTATGTTGAAGCACAATATACTAGAATAAAATTTAAAAAATCACCTGGTTTCTAAAGCATCAGTGATATAAGGAGATCCAGAAACAATTATCTGGCATAAATTATAGAGTTGTAATGGAAAGATTAAATAGGTAATTTCGTTGGTTTCCATTATTCTAGTAACATACATAATAATCTTTCTTTTTTTTAATTTATTTTTTTTAATTTATTGGGGTGACAATTGTTAGTAAAATTACATAGATTTCAGGTGTACAATTCTGTATTACATCATCTATAAATCCCATTGTGTGTTCACCACCCAGAGTCAGTTCTCCTTCCATCACCATATATTTGCATAATAATCTTTAACATCAAAACATCCTTGGAGCATGGAGAGTCTTAAGGAAGGCCTGCTCAAGACTGTGAAATGTACCCAGCCCTTGAATCACAAAAGGATTATGCTTTTTAACATAAGGCAACCAAAGAAAGACAAATCTGGGCTAGCAAAGCAGAAGTAGAGAATAAGAAAGGGTCAAAGTTTGTATCAATACTCATTCTTGGCACTGGAGAGGCAAAGGAGGAGTTCTAATTTTAGTGTGGTTTCTAGAAATCTCTGAGATCAGCCCTGATATAACCATGCTTGATAAATCAAATCTCTAGTGTCAGCGCCTTATGCCAGTTTTTACTGTCTGCTGGTCTCCAGCTTCTCTGGAGGCATTCTCATTGCTGTGCCTCCAGTGTCCATGGGCAGCTTACAATACAGAAGAAATTCTCTACCGGGCTGGTCCTTGCATGAGCCATAAGCAGTCTATTAACAACCAGTAGTGATTGTGAAAGCTCACACGCGTCGTTAGCATCAGATTCTCAACAAGGTCCCTGCCTCAAAAATGTGAAGAACACTGTTAACAAATATAAATATTTAAATTAATATCTGAGATTCATACAATAGCCAGCTAAAATAGGTTACAAATGAATAACTGTCCTGGATGTGGAGATTTCAGAAAGTAGAGATAAAATTCTTACATTAATTTTGAGAGTTACTACAACATCAATCACATCCAGCGGGGATCTGGATTGTGTTTGTGTGTGTGTGGGGGGGGGAATCTGACAAATTTCTGGAACAATCAATAAGCCAGTAGGAGAAAAGTCCATTTATATTTTAGTTGCTTCCAAGTTTGTGTGTGTTTGTGAGTGGGTAGATGGGTGGAAAGATGGATGGATGGATGACGATAAGTATTACTCTTTGAATTAGAAAAAAATAATTAAAATGGTTCAATTACATATCACATGATATTATACTTAACTTCTCTTAGATTATTTATAGTATTATAATATATAAAACTAACGATGTTAACGATATTACAACTACTTATGAAATGGTAATTAGTAATATTTTTGCTGAGAACTCTGTATTAAAATGATACCAGAGAAAACTAATTTGGGTGTTTTAAAGTTTCATGCCTAAGATAATTTTGATAATATATCAATGTAAACTTATTAGCTATTATTTAAACACCAAATATTTGTTATATTTTTAAATGTATAGAATATTATAAACTAATTTAGAGCCTTCATTAAGAATTAAATTATTAAACTACAACCAAAGAAAAAATTATATATTCTCAATATAGTTTAAGAAACAACTTTAGTATCATTAAAATCAAAGATTTATCTCCTTGGTTTTAATACAGTGTCAAAGACTCAAGGTATTAAAAAATGTATTGTCAGAACATTTGTTCATTCTTGACATAAGAAGTGCATTTAAATTCAGTGTCAGATATGTATAAAATGATCAGATATCAACTATTTGCTAATAATATTCATTTCATATATGTCCATAGAGGTCCCGGTAGAGATGCACTAGAATGCTGTAGAATGCCTCCTGCCTCTGGTAGTCTTCCAAATGGAGCTTGACTCAAAATTACAAAAGAAGTTTAACTTCAAGTGTTTGCCTGAGAGACATCTGAGCTACAGTGTGGGGAAGGAGAATAATGTACTGGGCATAGAGAAGCACTGCTACCACCCAGAAGCGGGAAAAAGGAGATCATGAAAAGCACCTTTGAGTAACAAACAAAACTTTGACTAACTTATCATTTGCTGTTTTTTGTTCTTTCACATTTACACATTTATACGATAATCCGAGTTCCCAAGTTCTTAGCATTCTCCATGGAAACTTCCAAATCAGGTTTTTCCTTACTTTCCCCCTTTATGGTCTCTCAGAGGGTTCCTGACCACATTTTCTTGAAATTCTCTTCTTACTCAGCTTCCAAAAAAAATATTATCTCTCAGTTTTTCTCCTTATTCTTCTATTTCTATTCTTAAGTATTCTTTTATTACTGCCTTCTCTGATGATTTTTCCTACCTGTTCCCTGTATTTTGCTGTTCCTCAAAGTTCAGCTCAGCGGTCTCTTTTCTTTTCCCCTGATAGCTTCTCCCCTTAGAATTTCATCCAATTTGATTATCTCTGTTCCACCCTCTTTGTAAGTAACTCCCAAATCTGTATCTCAATTCCTGACATCTGTCCCATGCACCAGTTACGCAACTGTGGCCATTGGACAAGACGTCCTGCTTTCACACTGATGCCCCTTAAAACCTTTTCTCCCCATGCGTTTTCCATTTCAATGAAAGGCAACTCTGCCCTCCCAGGAGCTGAATTCCCACTATTTCTGTTCTTGCCTTCAATTTGTCGCAGACTTTTTATCCCTCCCTTACAACCCTTCTCCTTTCTAAACCTTCTTTCCTACCACTACCAAATCAGTATCTGTGAAATAAAGCTCGCCTCACGTTCGTCTCTATTTAAAAAAAAAAAAAAAAAAAAGAACAAAACCATAGAAATCAAGTGTCCACCAAAGGCCAAACACCTGAGCCTGAAATACCTGCTACAATTTCTGACTGTATTTTCCTTAGTACGGTCTGCCAATCAGCTACTCTAATGGAAAATGTTTGCCTGTAGTGCCTTATACGTGTCTTTTACATACTAAGCTCTTTCCTCTGCCAGAATACTACTAAATGCAACTGAAAAAACTCTTTCCTAGATGTATCTGTGTCCACGGCAAACCACCTTTGTTCATTCTTCTGAGATTTATAATCTCTCCCGTGGGCTTTACACAATATGACTTTCAGAAGAATCTCATATTCTGTTTTTTTTTCTCTAACATATATCATTGTGCAATTTCACTTGATTACTTCTTTTTAAAGGACTGTCACAGCTAATCTCATTTCATAAGCCCCAATCCCTCCCTGTGTATATTAAAGGACATTTATGAAAAACAGTACAACTTTGAGTACGAAAGAGAAATAAGGTGTAACCAAAACAGTCAGAATCACAGAATCTTGGCAAGATACGTTCCAGTTCATCTAATTCAAAATATGACCCAATGCTGGAACCCCTGATGGCACCCCTGCCTGACAATATTCTGGCTGCTCCATACTCTCCAGTGAGAGGAAGCTCATTCGTTTGGGGAATAGGACATTCCATTGTTGGCAGCTCTTATTGTTAGAAAGTTCTTCCTTTTGCTGGGCTAAGACATACTTCCTGGTAACTTTTTCTCATTACTCCCAGCTCTAGTGCTACAAACACTTGGGTTTCTGTTATTTCTGAAGAGTTAGTAATGCAACTCTTATAATCTGTCAGTTTGCAAGTGTACCTTATTGTTTTATGGGGCACGGGATGTCATAGATAATCTGGGTCCCCTAGCTGCTAACCAGTGTACTATATGTCTACTATATCGGGTCATACTAAGTAGTGTTGCCTTTCCTCACTTATCACTTTCTTCCTTTAGCCAAACTCACTGTTTTGCTTCCCTGCTTTTTGCATGAAATGTTCTTTCTAGCTTCTTCATTGGATTATTTCTTCCATTCTTTTGGCTAGGAATTTTGTATGTCCCCTAATGACCACATTTTATTTCTAGAATTTCAAGTTGGGCTGTCACTATTTGTGGTTCACCTTGGAAACATCCTGAAACTACCACAGAACAGACTGCCATACCCATTCATCAGGAGTTATTGAAAAACCTACTTTCCTCCCCTAGTCAACAATCTGATATCATTAATTGATGGTAATTTATACCAGCTCACCTTCAGCAAACACCACCAGCTTACCTACATACTGTCCCTTAGAAAACATTTCACTCACCTAAATCCATGTTAAGAGGAATGATAGTTTGACAGGAAGTAGGACTAGCGACAGAAGGCCAGGTTTTAAGCCCTTTCCTGCCACTAAATCCTAATGCAAAGATGGGCAAATCAATTAACTTCTCTGCAATGTGATTTTCTCATCCCTTAATAATAATAAACTACAACCTCACCACAGGGTGGCATGGGTATTTTTAATCCCATCCTTATAAATTCAGAACATTCAGTACAGTTTCCAAGTTCCAGAGCCTGAGGTTTAAAGGTGATGAAGTGAGTTAATGACTCCAGCCAGCCTGGCTCTAACACCCACTCTGGAGGACACCACACATTAAAATGCGGAAGAAGAATTCACTGATATTCAAAGTATAACATATTTTATGATTTTAATGACATATGCAAACACTTAGGAAATAGTAAAAGAGTTCAGAAGGGTAATGTAACCCTGAAAAACCAACATTAAATATGCTGGGTGACAAATTCAAACAAATGAGTCAACTTACAGTGCTCTTTTTCTAACCATCTGGGCCTCCCATTCAGCCTAAAGTTGTTCCCTAGCTGGATCTGATCACTGAGACACTGATTAATTGACAAATTGAAGCATGAAAATTACTGAATGTTGTCTCAGGTCTTGTATTATATATTTTCTTTGCTGTGAAATTTGAGGTAAACAACAGAATCATTCTTTTCTACTATTATCACCATGTGGATAACAGGAGCTGTAACCAACTCCTCTCCAGCTTTTGAAACAGTTCAAACCCTTCTGAGTCGGTAAGGTGAGTGAGTGCCGGGCTGTTTTTGTGCTCAGTAGACTTCCTAGTGTAGCTAGGCCAGGATAATAACTAAACAGCAAGCATACTGGTGGTGCCATATGCTTAACTTCCCAGGCATCTGGACAGAAGCCCCTGCCCGCCTGGAAGGTTCAAAAACTCCTATTGGCCTATCCCTCCTGTCATGACCCCTCACCCCACATTTTGGTTCTTTATGTGTTTCTCTGTTGAGGGAGGGAAAGGGACTCAAGGATATTCTCACTAATTTACATAGAATAATTTACAGAGGAGGTACACCTTGATAAACCCCAAAGATAAACAAAACAGATGTATATAAAATAGTCTATCTCTTGGCTTGGTAAACAATAATGTTTTATGTCCACACAACATGTAAGCCTCCCAGCAAGATTTATAAGGAAAGGAAATCATTTCCTAGAGAAACTGCCCTGGAATGAGGTGGCTCATTATCTAAGCCAGCAGAATGTCAACTCTGCTTAACCCAGACTTCCTTCACAAATGAGGCAAAAAACATCCTGGTTAAAAACATTCTAGTTTAGTAAAGAACACAGAAAGGTCACTGAGCCAGTATTTACATAATTTACTTTTATTACAAATTAAATAAAAACAAAAAACCTTTCCATTTCTGTAGAATGTCACCTAACCCTTTCATATGTTTATATTTCTTTGTGAACTGAATTAGAAGATATTATCATTAATATTCTAGAACATGCTACATACCCATCACCTGCCAGCAAACACTATCTCTCTGCTGCAGGACTTCTGTATCCAAATCTTTTGCAAGGAAGGATGGGAACCGATTATATATTATGGAGATATACTCATTTTAAAGTAATCAACAAGGGGTAACCTGTCCATATTTTGATACTAAATTCTGTCACATCTACTTTAAGAACAATTGTATGCCACGCCTGTATTTATATATGCTTTCTCTTTTTCTAGAACGCCAACAATAATATTTTGGATTTGACAGTATTTTAGTCTAAAGATCTAAAGATCTTTAATTGTCCCATCATAAAACTCTTGTTAACACAGGATATCAATACAGTCCTGGATTGTAACAATGCAGTTAACTTTTTTGAGATAACAGTATTTCTTCACATCTCATTAAAAAAATGACCTAACATACTAGACAAAAAAATTAACATGAACACATGCCAAATTCCACAAGCTGTGAATTAAAATGATTAGTTAATGGGGAGGGGGTGGGGGAAGTAGTGACACATATTTTCCTACTTAGTCGTAAGTATACTGAAAAAAAAAAAAAGCAATTTCAAAAAAATAGAACAGAGGGCAATAGTTTTCATCAACTATTCTGTTCCATTAATCCTGCCAATAGTGATCAATAAATATTGTAGCTTTAAAACGTTTTTAAATACACCAATCTAGATCTATAGTCTGTGAATATCAGTGCATTTCAGGATTACTTTCATCAATAAAAAAAAGAGGTCAAGTTAATGACATTTCTAAAAAGTTTTCTTTTAGCATCCTTTTCAGAGGGTCATGTCATTGTTGGATTCCCACTGCATTTTCGTCATACAGCGTGATGATTATACCAGCAAACACAGAACAGAAGAATCTCTTTTCATTTCTGACCCTGTAAGATGAGATCACAGAAAGCCACACACAAGGCCCATGGGCTGCAGGACAAGTTTCACTGGGCTTAAAAAGATACAGCCCTTTTCATTGTGGCTTTGCTTTGAACTACACTCTAAAGAAACCATAAGATGCAAAGGGGGAGGGGCAGTGACAGAAGTAAAGAAAAAGGAAAGGCAATATATCTTCCCAGAGCTAGAGGCATAGGGAAACATTAAAAAAATGCAGAGCAATTGAAAAACACTAGTTTGATAGTTATTTCTTTAACTCTTTTTCTGCTATATTCTATAGAATATCCATGTCACTCAAAAGCATTTCTGACCTGAACTCCAAAGACAACTGGGCCTCCCTAGACCCCATCGGTGACTTCCAGACAAATGCATCTTGTTTCTGAGCTCCATAGACAAAACTGTTATTGATCAAGCCCAGTAATATAAAAGTAGCTTAAAAAACCCTTTTTGAAATCAATTCTGAAATGTTCTACATGGGCAAGAATTCGATGCTTTAAAATACTGTGCTGCAGTTCCTCTGATGTATAATAAATTGAAAATTGATTTTTCAAGATAGAAAGAGCATGTTTTTATACTCTAGTAATGAAAATGGAAAGAGTAAATTGTAAATTCCTCCTCCTCAAAACCCCAAATTCATAAGCATTAGGGAAAAAGGCATGTAAACTATTTTCAACTTTCAGCCACTGAATGCATTCAATAACTCCAAAGTTATAGTAAATCAAATCTGTCTTCTGAAGCATATTGTCTTTCTTTTCCTGAGAGGAAAGGCAAGGTATCAAACATCAGCTCTTTCTTAATTCTGAACAGAGTGTAGAAAACTCTGCGTCCCAAAGTGGATCTGGTGATTTAGTATACAACATTGAGGGTTAGGGGAAGCCCTTTTCTTAATATGGTTTTCATGATTAATGAATGACATTACCATATTTACTCCCACATCTTTCCGGCTTGCATAAGCCCCTTCTGGCTTGAGAATATCATGAAGAAAAAAATGTTTCACCACCTAATTCCTAACCTCTCCCCTACCTTGTTTTTCTGCTTTAAAAAATAATTGCAGTGGCAAATAAAAACATTTCTTCCAGCAGAACATTTTTTTTTCTTGCCAGAGCCTATTAAAGACTAAAATAAAGGAGCAAACAGATGCTGGCTCTGAGCTGTAGTCAAGAGTGAAGTTCAAGAGCAGCACTCACATATCTAACCTTTACACAGCAGCCTTTCCCCTGCCATCTTCTTTTCTACCTTCTTCTTCTGATAGGTGGAAGATCCATAGCAGACACATGCCTATCCCAAACTTATGGGAAGAACTGAAAATCTTGAGTAAACTGGGAATGCCTTGGCCACCTAAGTATTTAAGCACCAATGTTTAACAGAAAAGAAACCTCCAGTGTAAGAACACTCTTCCATCACTTACAGGTCCTTTCATTTCCCCTTCCGGTGAATTACAACAGCTTTCTACAAGTAACGATTATTCATTGAAGGAAGGAGGAAATGCTAGAAGTTGTAGATTAATTCGTTTTACTAAACCAAGTTTCTCTTAGTAAGGATTATGAAAATCTCACGGATTAACAAAAGTAAATAGTAAAGGTTGCAGCAGATGGCTGATGCCCAGAAGCCGGATGCTTATGTAATTTCTTTACTTCCCTTTCAAAAGTGAAAATGTTAAGAGGAAAAGAAAAATGAGTAATAGTACCTTCAAATGATGTTTTTGGCATAAGCATTCTCTTTATGCCTACTTTTAGTTATTAGTAAATTGTTTATTAAGATGAAACCACAAACAACGTTTAGAAAGAACAAAATAAAACAGCTAATGAGACATGAGAATAATTGTGCTACCCCTGGAAAGTCTTCTAAATTGTTAATTTCCCCAAAAGTTCATTTTAAGATCCTTGGTTGAAACAAAATATTATTTTCCAAAATAATATTTACTTGGTGAATAATTTGTCACTGTGCAAATCACTGGATTGAATAATAATAACAATTATAGCTTACATGTCATTGGTGCTTTCCAAGGGGTCAGGTTCTGTTAAATACATTACACGGATGCCCTTATTAAATTGTCACAACAACCCTAGGAAGTAGGAACTATCATGATCTCATTTCACAGAGAAGTAACTTCTCCTGAGGCTACATAACTTGTAAGCAATAGTATGAGCATTGCAACTAATAGTATGCATCCGGGAGCCCATGTACTAAACCACTGCACACTCTAATCTTAAATAGTCAATGCAGGGGATGGAGACATGAACTGGAACAAAAAATGTGTATATATATATACACACACACACACACACACACACACACACATACGTATACACACACATTTATATATATATAATGTATATATAAATGTATATATATACATTATATATAAGTGTATATATGTACTTTTTTCATACACACACACACACGCATATATATATGTATATATATACACACACACACACATACATATATGCTGGATAGGCTCCTTAGCTATCTCAAGGAAAAAAAAAAAAAGTTTAATTAACCTGAATTTCAACTGCAGTGAATAAGAGTTTAAAACAGTGTTTCTCAAATTTTAGCTTGTATTGGAATCACCTAGAGGGCTTATTAACACACAGACTACTGGACTCCACTCCCAGAGCTCTTGAGTCAGTAGGGTCGGACGGAACCCAAGAATTTGCTTTTCTACCTGGTTCCCAGACAATACCGACACTGTTGGTCCCAGGACCAGACCACACTTTGAGAACCACTGGCATAAACCGTCACTTTGATGATAGTTATAATTGAAACATGGTGGAAGAAATTTTGTTGGGTACTATTACCAACTAAACATCAGGCATAAAATACATCGCCTGAGTCCTGGTTATTGAGATGAAGTAAATTTAATTGGAGAAACAAAAGCATGTGAGCAAGAGCGAACCTTTTAGAGCCTTCGCTTGCTTGGTATTTGTGGGCCCTTAGTGGATTTACTTCTAACATAATGGAAAGAACGAAGATTAGGAGCCAGAAGTACTTCCTGGTTCAACTGCACTGAATATTCTGGAATTCAGTCTCAGTCTTCTCTTCTACAACACAAGAATCATAATCTCCTTGCCTGTCTTTTTTATTTTTTTATTTTTTTAGGGTGGTTGGGGGGAACACTGTAAAACTGATGAAGTAACTGAATACACTGTAAAACTGATGAAGTAACTGAATAAAAATATTTTATACACCAAGGAACAATACACATAATAAAGTAGCATTACTGGGATTCTGATTAAATTTGATTTCATTTTCTTTAGAGAATTGTTGATCATTATAATGAATCATGATTAGAGCATATTTTAACTCAAAAATTTCCTAAAGAGTTAGAGGAGACAATGGAAGAGAATGCCAGTGGGAAAACAGCAAAAGAGTTTTCACCTTTTATAAAAATAACTGACTTCTGAATAATAAAATGAATAGAGGTTGGTTACCCAATACTCTTGAAGAGAAAGAACAGAAATAGGGGGAAAGGTAATGGGTCAGGAGAGAAAGAACAGAAATAGAGGGAAAGGTAGAAATAGAGGGAAAAGTAATGGGTCAGAAGTCCTTCCCATTTACCACCAGGCACAGGTCAAAGAGTTCCGGTTTTATGCAGTTATCAAGAAAAGGTAGTATGTATTTCCTACAAATATCTAATAGCTTATTGTTAAACTGAATTGAGTGACAGTGTTGAGCCTCAGAAGTTTATTCTACGTCTGTACTAATAAAATCTGTTTCTTACTAGCACGGATTTTCATACTGTGTTCAGAAACAACATTTCTTAATATAAAAGGTGGACTTCAACTGTTAAATTTGAATTAAGGGATTTTCCAGTTTATACAGAAAGTTGCTGTTATGGTAATTCCAGTTCCTCCTAGCCCTTAAAGACTTATTAAAATGAAAACCAAACAACCCTAAATTCCTCTATTTCTTTTGTCTATCATTATTTTAGGGAAGCTGTGGTTTTTTGCCTCATCCTTTATGTTATGATTCTTTAAAAATTAAAACATCAAAAGAAAAAACTCCCATTGATAACTGCATTACATCTAAAAACAACATAACTAATAAAGGGCAATACACAAAGTATTAAAACAAGATGGGATACTTGTCTTTCATAATCAGACCAAGATGAGAAATCATACTTTCACAATACCCATGATTTGGTACTGAATCATTAAATAATGTACTAAGATTTTTCTGGATACTATCAGTTTCTGAAAGAATGATCTATGTCAACTTATCTAAAAAGGACTTTTGAAGTGAAAAGATTATTAAATAAAAAGCAAATGTTTGCAAATACACATTCCATATGTCAACAAAAGGGGTTCACAGCCAAGTAACCAGGGACATCCCCCCCCCCCCATACACATACTCCCTTAACCCTCACACAACTTGATTGTATGGCCTTGTCCACAGATGCTTCTGTGATCACTTTAGCCATGAGGTCTCTGTCTCCACCTAATAACTGCGTTTTGATAACAGATGATCTCAGTCTCATAGAATGAGCTTGTCCCTGCATCATTAATTTAAAAGAACAGTGAACAGTCAAGGGGTACATGAGAACAAAACAACTCTGTTCTGGACAAGGAGTCAGCATTCAGCATTACACTCATCTTGAACCACATTCAAGCCCAAAAAGAAAAAAATAAAAGAAGTTGAGAGTCCAAAAAATTATGATAATATTGCATATTATAAATAATTAGGCCCAATGGGATATGCCAACTTATCTTTCTAAACTTCTAGTGCATTTTTAATTCCCATTTATTTTTGTATAGGAGCTCTAAAAATTCACAAATTTTGTAGCAATGTAGGGAAAAGGAACCACAACAACTGGGAATCGCTTACTAACAATAACTTCTTTTTAGGACGGCGTGCAGAGGAACAATTATAATTCTGAACTTGTCTCAATGCATACTGCTTTAAATCAGCCTGCATTCCTATTCCAGAAGCAACTTGTTTAAAATCAAATAGAATTACTTTGAAGACACATTTTTAAAAAAGCTATTATTAACTTTCTCCTATTTTAATATTTGCATACTGCTTCCCAGTCCCTTGTATGAATGCATATTTTGCAAATATGGCATAATTAATATTTAGTACTGGTATTTTATTATTATAAACCCTGTGTTTATTTATACAATTAATTGTAGTCATTTTGAAGTAATTCATAAAATTGTTTTGTATTAATGGGATTTTAAGTGGTTCTGTTTTTTAACCATAGATACTATTAAATGAGCATCTTTATTGGGTGAAGTCTTTGTTTCTATTAAATTATTCACTTTGGTAAAACTCCCAGTAATTAATCAGAAGGTACAACATCATCTTCCTGGATGAACCCAGCATGGACTATTTTTAAAAACCAAACACCTGCATTTAATTTCAGTATAATAAATCCACCAATTATAAGAGAGAAATATTCTTTTTTTAAAATCTACAGTCATTCAAATGAGAAGTACATCAGATATACTGATAAATGCTTAAAGCACTGATTATATTATGTGTCTAAATAATTCATAATAAGGACATTTTAATTTGATTTAAAAGAATATGGCACAGAATAAATGAATTCTGAAATATTTAGTCTTAAAAAGTCAAAGATATCAAGCCCAAAATGTACTAATTCCTTATATTGCAAAAACTAATTTTCCAGTTGATTGGATTTTAGAATTCTTTTTCTCATAGAAATAACATTATATAATAAAATTCAGTTAAAATCCCAGGGTAACTCATAATATGGGTAAAGAAAAATTAACAGCAGCCCAAATCCCAAATCCACTTAATACCCTAGAGCCTTAGCCCAAGATTTTGCTAAACTTGAGCCTCAGAGGAGATATAGAGAATACGATGCTGCAGCTGGGTGGGAGCACTAGTACCTTTCCTGCTGCCCTACAGAAAAAGGGGAGGGAGACAGGTTACAGTGGAAGATGTGCTGGGACCATAAACCCACCACAGGGATAGTTCAGTAAAACAAAAAGCCAGGAAGAGGTAAACTTCCTGATATTGGCCTTTTAGACATGTTGTTTTGTTAAGTCCAGGGTTCTTATGTTCCCAACATCTTGGGAAGTTTTTTCTAGGTACTATGTAATTTTATGTAAACGTCAACATAGTGGAAATGAATGAAAGGCAGAAGGAGACACCAGGGTTTGCAGCACTCCGAATAACTCAAATAAATCTGCTACAGTATGATAATTGAAAAGCATGGCTGTGCCTTCTGTACTTTTCCACACCATGGCTTGTATGTCTTTCACAACAAACCTGTAAGTTAAGTGGGTTACCCTAATCTCAAATAAATGTCTCCCTTTAAATAATGTGTTTTAATTCATTTGTATTGCAGTACCTACACTCTCTTGGTTTTGTGCAGAATACAAAAATAAAGAAGACATGGCACCTACCTTTTAGGTACTCGTAATAAGGAAGAAAATACAAATATTAATAATCATAAAACACAATGTGACAATAAAACATCAAATAAGTACAAATTGTTATAGAATTCTAAAGAGAAATGGAAAAAGATTAGAGATTTAGAAAATACTTCCCTGCTCCATTTCTACCTTTAAAATGCTATCCAACAGGTGGTTACATGGGTATATACATACATGAAAGTTAAGGAAAGAAACCTACCCATCTTATCAGCTTCATTTCAAATGCTCCCTACATGAAAAGGCATTTAGCATAGGTTTTAAGATGGGGAAGCACTTTATTAGATAGCAAAGTAGGAGAAAGGAGATTTAGGCTGAGGAAATGCTGTGAAAAAAGACTCAGAGGCAGAGAAGCACATCAAATATCAGAGAAAAATATGTTTTTCAATTTGTTTATTTCTTAGATTATGAATAACGAAACTTAAAAATAGCTTAGAAAATATGAGTGGAGGATACACAGTGAAGGACCTTGAATGTCACGACATAAAGGCAATACTTAATTCAGCAACTGAAAACGATTCAAGGTTCTTGAGCAAACTACATTTTAAGAAATGCTTATCTGAAAGTGGTTTATTACTAGATTGCAGAGGAAGCCAGGAGACAACAGCATCAGGTTTTCTTATTATTACAAAAGTTGAGGCAAGAGGCAGTAAGGTTCTGCATTAGAATGAAGAGCATTCAAAGCCAAATGAACAAACAAAAGAGAGATGCAAGGGATGTTCCAAGATTTAGCAATGGATTAGATCTGAGAAGGGTTGCTAAGGAGGAGTCAGAGACCTTTGAAATTTTAATTCTGGGGGGAAGAAAATGATATTAGTGATACACTGAAACCAGAAACAAGAAGCTTAGATTGAAGAAGAGGTTGTACAGAAGTCCACGAGACGCTCTACTAACCAATCTGCACCTAATTGATTCCCCAGGTTAACCTACTCGCATGACTTTCTCTGTAAAATATACCAAATGATATTCACAGCAAGTCGAACCTTCAAAGCTAACAGCTGCTCCCATGAGTTGAGCTGTGCTTATTAGATTGTTAGTCCCCAGACCATTTGTTATTAGTTGTACTTCATATTCTATTACAAAAATTATTACATTTTACGTGAACCAATTAAAAACATGAACATAAACGTATATATGGGTCTACGAAAACTTAGTTGAATGGTTAGGAAAGTTGTTATAAAGATGAATAAAAATAGCTGTTCAATTAGATATGAGTAAGATGACCTATAATGACTGGTGGTAAAACTCTTAAAAATAAGTATTCTACGTTCAGATCACTTCATAAGCAATCTCCCTGCACTGTAAAAAAAAATTATAAGTATAAGCACTGATGACACATTCTAGGCATAATTTATGCAGGAGAGACAACACTGTGCTCCAATCAGCAGATCTATCCTCAAAGAAAAGGACTTAGCTCTATATCAAAAGATTGGCAAATAAATGTAAACTTGCATGAAGTTCAAATAAAATGATAGGGACTCCTGGCTCCAGCCTTGATGAAGTAACAAGTATTGTATTATTCCCCTTCCAGCATAAACAAAAATATCAGTAGACAAAATATGTGAAGCAACTGTTTTCAGACATTGGAAAACTGACAAAACAAAGCTCTAATCCTTGAGAGAAAAGAAACACGAGGTGAGCTCCATATATCTGTACGACAGCACTTTTTAAGCCATTGCACAGGTACCTAGAGCCCAGCTAGAGAGTAGTGGCTTCACAAGATAGAAGAGCCCTAAAATTTCTCCTACTCTATTATCATACATGCTTGGTTTCAAGGTATCACCAGTATCTTTGTACGATATGAAGATTTTTAAGAAAATAAAATGTTGTCCTCTTCAATGGCTATAGCAAATAATACAACTATTAGCACAGGTCCTGCATAGCAAAATATCTGTGAAATCAGCTTAATTTTAAACTTACATGAAACTCAGAAATGACATCAGATTTTAAGACGTAAAGTTGAGCTTCACCTTTTTGTAATTTTATTAAATTTTGAAATTATACCACTTTTTACTGAATTTACTGAATCATACATAGTGCTTCCTCCAATTATCCATCCAATAAGGATGCCTTCTCCCTTTCACAGATGTTTTTTGTATAGTCTGTGCATCATCTGGGATCTTAATATTAACAGTTGATGATTACAGGTCCCATGACTATGCTTCCATCAATGGCCACATTCTCATTACACCCTTCTTAGGCAAATAGCGACCTTTATCCAGGGATGCAGTCATAGCAGGTGCTTCTTCAGAAATGAGACTGTCTTGACTGATGCTTTCAACCCACTATTTACCCATGTAAAGCTCTCAAGTCTGTGCCCAGGGCAGAACAAATAACCCCTCAGAAACCACTCACCAGGTGCTGAGTATACTCTAGGTCGGAATTTTCAAGTGTTTGATTGAAATTTACTTTCTGGTTCATGCTTTATATTTGCTGAGCAATCAGATTTACAAAAAGATTTGTGGAGTTTTTCACAAATATCATGTGTTTGTGAAAAGAGTACAAATCCTTTTGTAGTAAATGATGCACAGCTCTGTTAAGATAAAACAAAATGAACAGAAAGAAAAACGTGCTTGCAACGATGATAACAAATGGAGTGAATTTTCCTGGGCCGCCCTGTGTTATCTTTCATTTTCATTAATGGTATCAAGCCAAAAATATCAGTAAGTCTCCAATAAGGTCTTAAGTACAAAGAAAAATCCAATATATGTATGAAAAATATGACTAATGGCAAAAAAATGATACAATGATCATTGCATGCATTTTTATTAAATGGAAGAAAAAACTCTCAAGGAAAAGAGCTGCTAGGCAAAGATTTAAAAACTCGAACTTTTGAATGTGTGCAGAAGCTAAAGAAGGATGAAATGGAAGCTTACACTTGACTTAGGTGAAGTTTATATCATTTGCAAAAATCTCTTCTCCCACACTCACATAAAAGAACATTCTTAATTACTGAAAATATTTAAATTAGCATAACAAATCCAAATACAGTAAAATTGAATATTCCATTCCTGTTGGCCAAAACAAAACCCAGCAAATACAACAAAGAAGCTGTGTTTTAGAAAGCTATTATTTAATTCTTGATATAGCTAGTAAAATTCTGATAGTTCTGGGGGCACTGGAATTCTATTTATTGGGTCCTAGAACTATTAACAGTATTTTTTTCCAATTAGCTGAGGGTTTTTTTGGGGGGAGAAGGGAGAGGCATAATCAACATACAGAAAAATGCATAGATTTCAACTGTGCTGTTCAAGGAGTTTTGATAGATGTATGCCTCTGTGTAACTACATTCCAACCAAAATGTGGAACGTTTCCATCAACCCAGAGTGTATCTAACTGTGTCTCCTTCTATTCAGTTGCTCCTGGAGGCAACAACTGTTCTGATTCCTTTCATTACAGCTTAGTTTTGCCTATTCTAAAACTTCATATAAATAAAATCACAGAGTACGCACTCTACGTCCCCTCCTTGTTTAACATGTTTTAGAGATCCCCATTTGTGTTGTCTCATGTATCAGTACTCCTGTATTTTGCAGAGTAGCATTCTCTACTATGAATATATCAACATCTGTCTGTCCATTTACATACTGATGGACATTTGGATTTTTTTCAGTTTGGGGTTATGATGAATAATGATATTATGAAATTCTTATCGAAGTCTTTTTGTGGACAAATGTTTTCATTTATTTTGAATAAATACATAATAATATAATCATTGAATCATTACATAATTTTAAGAAACTACTGAGCTGTTTTCTAAAGTGGTTGTACGATTTTTCACTTGCTCCAGCAATGTCTGAAAGTTCCAATTGTTTACCATCTTCACTAACACTGGTCTTTTTGAATCTTTAATTCTAGCCAGCCTAGTGGAGATCAAGTGGTTATATCTAGTTTTCAGGGTGAGGTTACCACTATTGAAACTGGTTTTCTTATGTAAAAATCTTAACCACTAGAATTAAGGTTAGGGAATTTTATATACATACATAACCAATGAGCGTTTTATTATATATATATATATATATATATATATATATATATATATATATATGCGTGTTCAAGGATTGTTGTAATCATATCCTTATGTAAAACTGTAAAAACAATAGGTATGCATTGATTTTATATTATTATGAAATCAATGCATGCTTATTGTTGTAAACAAAGGTATGCTGAAAAGGGGGCTACTTGAATATTATGAACACAGAGATTGTTATCTTGCTGTTTTATTTATTTATTTATTTATTTAATGAAACCATTGTTTAAAAAACCATACTACTCAGTTTGATGTACTGCTCTTTTCAATCACATTTTAATCTTTATCCCATATCACTATCCCATTTCAAACAACTGAAAAAATAAAGTTAGGGATATGTGTACCATTTCATCATGAAAATATACCATAATTTCTCAATTCTCCTATTGTTGGTTATTTAGGCTGTCTTAAATATTTTATTATTGTAACTGTTTCTGCAATGAAAATTCTTTTTGTTGTGACCCACTGTCTCCCGCTGCTGAAAGAGTGTGAAAAAGCTCAACAGATATTATAAAATTTATTAGCTTTTCAAAAACCTACACTCTAATAATTTACCTTAAATTTATAGAAAGATAATATAAAATAACAACTCAAATTCACAGAATCCTTTCTCAACTTACTGAAGAATTTCAAACACAGCTATGTCATAATCATCTATTGAATAAATAAGAACTAAAGTTAATTTTTGATCAAGTGACATCTGGGCTGTGCAGCCAGAAAAACAGAAATTAACCCCCGAGTGTAACCACTTCTAATCACCCATTGCCTGATTTTGTCAGAAACAGACTCTAAAAGATCAGGCAAACAGTTTCACCACGTGTATTACTGTGGCTTCCCACCTGGAGTCCACAAGGAATAAAGCCCGACTGGAATATACTGAGCAGGTAGTTCTGAATACAGAAGAACATCTTCGTGAAATTTTCTTTCAGGGTCAGCATTTAACTCACGTTATTGATGGATCAAGTTACTGAGAGTCAAGTTTGCAGCGACACTGATATGGAATCAACTGTTTCACTCTCATCATTAGTTTAGATACATCGAAAAATTCTTTGATGCCCTAGTATGTGCAGTTCAAGTTTAAATAAAATCCGACATAGGTTTAAATGATTTTAAGTGTTTTTCAAAAGCACTGTTTTCTCTCAAACAATACAGGATTGGTTCACTTATATTTTCTGATATTATTTCTGATTAGGATTACTAAAATTTTAAATACTCAGAACTAACTGTGGTCTTACTTTTGAAAAAATGAAAAGTTCTCTTTTAATAATAGGGACAACAAAATTACCCATGATCAATTTTATTATTAGATTTCAAATCTAATTTTTTGCTTCCATATGAATAACAAAATTGGTTTAATTTATATATTCTGCCCTAAGAGCTAAAAGAGTTCTATTTTAACAAAGCCTAATGAACTCTATGTTCTGACCAAAACAATGAGAAGTTGTGACTCATAGCACTGAATTCTTATATCTTATATATCTGTTTCCCACAAATAGCAGTTTTAAATGTAAATTTGCCAAAAATTTCCAGTTCAATGTTGTTTTCAAATATAATTATAACAAGATAAAGGCTGTTGTAAAGTAAAGCTAGCACACACAGTGGACAGACAATAAAGATAATTCTTTCAGTTTCGCTTCAACCCACCACTTTGAAATAAATATCCTAACATAACTGTCTTACGGAAAATTTTAAGATATGATGGGAATATTTAAAAGTATTCAAAAGGAAAGAAATAGGAATGGGAAATAGATTCCACTGGGCAAATCAGGATACAAATCTGATTTAAATGAGAAAACAAAGAAGTGCTATAAGCTGCTTCGAAGTCAGAGGCATCTAAAGAAACAACGTGAAGAATATGAAAACCTTGATGAAAGTTGAATGTAAATAGACTAAATTCTAAATCATTAGTCATCTCATTTTCTGACACAACTGTATCTTAAAACAAACCTTCTATGAAGAAAGGGTTTTCTTGTCCCCTTAATAACAAACATTATTGCAGCAAATATGTTCCAGCTATTTAACATTTGAAAAAAAATAAAAGCCTTTGGAGAAATTGACTACTCAGGATATCTTTATAAAACCATAATTGTTTACACACACACACACACACACACACACACACACACACGTTGATACTTGGCAATGCAGCCCCAAAACAGAACAACCTATTTTTTAAGAGTGGGGAACTAATAAATCCAAGTAGACTACTCTTTCAAGACATTCATAAATGAAGGGAATGACAAATGAAAACGATAGCTTAGAAGAACAAAAAAGGCATTGAGGGGAGGTGGAAAATTTTTGTTTTGAAAAGAAATTTTTGTTCTGAGTATATTTGCCGACTAAGCTGGGGAAAGTATAAACCAAGATAGTTTAAGATACAGGTGATAATGGGGATAATTGTGGAAAAGATCTCCCAAGGGGAATGGGGGGAATAGCAGAAAAAAAATTAGAAAATAATCATTTTTTACTATTTTCAACATAAATAGTTATTTTTTAAGTGTACATTTTAACAGTAATGAGATTTGCTTGGCATTTTAAAAAATGTGTTTCCATGAGAAGCTCAGTCCTTGGAATAATTAAAAATAAATATACTATTCTAGTTATTTTAGTCATTTAGAGTGACCACTTCCATCTTTTGGCACAAATAATTATTGTAAAGTTTTATGAAATTTCCCCTCTTAAACAGCTGGTCTTTTACAGATAGAAGGGTTTACCCTGTTAGTTTTAAAAACTCAGTATGGTACCTACGCTAAGTATTAATTTCTTCTCTTAAATAATTGAACATCTATGACTAAATCCAATTTTGCTTAATGCAAATTCTTTAACTTCTGTGCTCAGTCAATATTTCATTGAGACCCTACTATTTGGCAGGCATTTGATAGGGCATCACAAAGTTAGGAAGCTGTGAAATTACATAAATTCAGGGCTATGGACTCTTCTGTGGGCAAGAAGAATCAAGAGAACTTAATCAGGGCAGTGGCACAATTCCAACTGTGGTTTAACAGAAACACTGGATTCAGGGAGATGACTTAGGAGCACGTATAATACACCAGGTGGAGATGAGAACCTCTGGAGGCAATAGTTATAAAGATGAAGAAGACGAAGACAATTCTAATCTAGATTCAGTAACCTTTTGTCACAACTAAATATGGTTCTGAGCAAGAATGAGAAGGTCTCAAGGGTACCTGAAGGTCTACTAGTATCTCCAGCTTTTCAACATGTGTATCAATGCTGTTCACCAATGAGGCAAGTAAGACTGCCATTTCTGAGGCAGAAGGGTATGATAGACAAAAAGCACAAACTATAGATTCAATAAACAAAAAACAATTCTGCCACTGAGTTACCTAACTATGACCCTACGGAAGTGCTTAATGTCTGTTCCCTTCAGTGCAATTTCTGATTGCACCTACAAGTATCTTACTGAATAGATAGAGGGTACATGTCCATCTCGCCTACTGGGCTGGAATTCCTCATTCAGCCTTGTTAGGATGGTCCCTCAAGTAACATTCTTCACAGTCTGAGCCTCCTGCTTACTTAAGTTCATTTCTTACTTTCTTCTGCAAATACCCTTTATTCTAGCAACAGGAAGTAAAATAAGTCCTCACTTAACATCATGGATAGGTTGTGTGACTTTAAGCGAAAGGACATAAAACAAAACCACTTTACCATAGGCTAATTGATATAAACAAGAGTTACATTCCCATGGCATCTCATCAACATTATAACGAAAGGACAATGAATGAACTGACATTATTTGAAGACCTGCTGTATCTATCCTTTCACAAAATCATTTTCAATGCATTCTTCCATTGGCCCTCACTCCTTTTTCTTCCTAGATCGCCCTTCTCTATTTCCATATCCTTTTTCCCATCTTCTTGCCTTCTGTTATCATCAGGGCTGATATTCGATGGGTACAAACCACTCCCACAGCTGTATCAGTTTTTATAGCCAGCCACCCAATCAGATTGCAGAGAAAGCTCTCCAAATGGTCACTGACAAAGTCATAGCATTTTGTAAAAAAATTTTTTTCATCACTCCTGCTGGAAGATGCAGTTTTAATATTACCTACTGCATGAAAACTTTTCTGAGATCTCTTCTGCTATCCCTTGACTGTCACCTGTACAATGGTATTGGATCACACATCACAGTGCTTCCTATTTGTTTCACGTCAGTCTCCCCATCAACACTAAAATTCCTTGACATTACGTACCATGATTTAGCTCTGCAGAGACAGGACTTGAAAAGAGCCTGATACACATAAGAAAAAAAATCTTACACACGCACGCACACACACACACACACACACACACAAATGCTCAAATATTATTATGATATTAGTAGGACATAGCTTTAACTTTCAAATGTGTCTAAGAGTAGCAATGCTAGCCTCTATATTCTCTGTAACTCCTGTAAGTACTGTAATGCTCTCACAAATGTTAAACTTACTTTAATGATAATGAAGGTAGGAGAAAGGCTTTGAATAAGAATACCTAACTGTGAGATCTGCTAGGCTTACCCTGCTAAGGGAAATTCAAAGTCACAGAAGGGCAGCTTGGAAGGCAATTTGATGCGTTCACTGCATATTGACTGAAAACCTCTTTTATATCAGCAAAATCATAGCACTGTGTTTGCAAGCAGACACCACCTTATATATAAAAAATGGTTGCATAATATAAGGTTACATGTCAATTATACCTCAATCTAAAAAAAGAAATGAATGCAAATTTAGAGAGAACTTTCTTCTGAAATAGTTACTAAAAGAGGCAGACCTCTCTAATATGTATGTGTGAGAGATGCAAGCAACTCAGACGATGAGACGTAATGAGAGTTCTAACCAAACTCCAAGGAAGGTATCAGGTCTTACTGAGCTGGGAGGGAAGTTTCCATGTCGAGAGAGCAAAGACTCTGAGAGAAGAGTCACAAACCTTAATGTTTATTGAAATATATTAGTACTTCATCAGTATTATAACAATACTTGTGGTCATGAACTTCCTACAGAGTTTTTCAGGTTATCATTCTAAAGAGAGATGTGATTAGCTGTCTACGTTAAAAGCTCATATTGACCTCTGATGAGCCAGCCAAGTGACAATTGGTGTACACAATCTGATCAACAGAATTTAGGAAGAGGTAGAGGCCACATTCCACCATGCCCCAGTAGGTATACTTGGAGCTCATCCTCCCTGAAAAATCCAACATTGAGGCAAAATATCTCTAAAAGTTTAGCTTTTTTTCCCTATAGTACCATTACTGAAGCCACTGAAATTTCTACGACCAGAAACTCTCATCTTCTGCCTTAAAATTCTGTTCGATAAAGCCAGTAATCCAGCAAAACTGTTACTTAGACTCAAAAGGGGCCAATATCAATTATGCATAATGCCATGTGCATGTTTAAGGCAAAAAAAAAAAATAAATAAACGAATGAATTGTGGAGTGTCTAAAAGCAGTGATTAATATCCCCATTCAGTGTATTTCTTTTTTTTTTTTTTCAGATCTGTAGTTTAACAGTATTCTTCAAAGTTTTGACCAGATAAAGAATCCTCTAAAAAGATCCCTTTGGGGATTTACAAAAATTATGAGCATTAGCTCATTCTTGTAGCTTTACCCAAACCAATAATAGTGATTAATGTATTTAAAAATAATTTTTTTTTTTTTTTGAATTTTAAATGGGTTGACACAATCCACTACCTGGGCTTTAGAGAGAACACTTTCTCTCTTTATCTAAACTAGCAACACTAAGCTTGGAGCAGAATATACTAGCAGGAGGCCTCTTTTTTTGACTCATTGAAGAAAATTTTGTAATTTTTTAAAAAGTGTATCATTTCTAAACTATAAGTTTAGGACAAAGCTACTTTAGGAATGACTACAAACCAAAATATTTTGCCGTGCAATGTGTTACAATTAAAACTATTTTCCTGAGAAAGACACTCATCTAAACGTATTAATTGGCTACAAATATTTTTTATGATTTTTTAAAAAATCAAAATAAAAAGTATTAACTACAGAAATATGATGGCAAAATAGTCCCAGCTGGGCTACTTCATTCGTTTTTCAAAATGTTATGTTGTTTTGTGTTGTCTTGTTTCAGAAAATGGCTAAAAGGGTTAATCTGAACTGGTGATAGCCACCACCCATATGTTGGCAAATGACTTTGTTTTCTTTTCAAAGGTGTTTAATCGTCTTAGTTCAGTGGAGGAGAAAGGATGTTTATAATACTGTGATTTCATGCTCATTGTGGAATTAATATATTTTGTCCTCTAACCTCCATAATTTCCTCCCTTGCTGCCCCACCCTATAAAACATATTTACTCATTAAATCTAGAATAAATGTTTTTTCCTCTCTCTTTGGTTCTTTTCCATTTTATTCTTTTCCACATTCCTTACTTACTGGATACTATGATATTGCAATCTTAGCATGAATGGGGCCCAAAAGCACATATGCTATCTTGCTAAAAATAAAAGGAAAATTCCTTAAAGAATTATTGATTTGAAAGTGGCAGAAAATTTTGTACCTGCTGACATCTAGAGCCCCCCAGGCTTATCTTGTCTAAGAAAATCACCTGCCCTATCTCTAATTTAGTATAAAAATCACTTACTAAAATTGACAGGAAATGCACACAGAATGAACTATTGAAGCAAAACTTTTGAGGTAAAATATGCACAATATGGCATTCTGTGTATAAGAAACACAGGCTATCTAACACACATTCTATGAATGTAACGGTAGGCTGAGGAAGCCTTCAATGTTTTCAGTGCACATTACTCTCCAATATTAAGATTCCTTCTCCATGTCCTGATTCCAGTGGTGAGGAAGAATTTGAATGACAGCTGGTTTTATGTTTTGGCAGCCAATCACTAGGAGAGTCATTTGGTACTGGAAGCATCAACTCAATCGTCCTTCTCTGCTCTGTGAGATACTCTGAATAAGTCTGTTCCTTTCAAATAACCACTCTTCGAATATCTAAATACCACTGTCTTATCCCTATTGACTTCACTACTCCAAAATAAATCTGTTGTTTCTCTATTTTTTTTTTAAATTTATCAGGAGTTTTACTCTTAAAAACAAACAAACAAAAAAAAAAACCTGTTACACAAAAATAACAACGTGGTGGCTGACACAAAGGATATGCATCCACAGCTGCAGCCCACCCCATAGAGGCTTCACATAACACAGTGTAGACAGAGATGCTCTGAAACATTCCTCAGATTGTATGAGACCCTTCACCATGTGGATCCACCTGTCCAGATACGCTGTTACGAACTCTCTCTACAATATGACAACCATGCTGGAGACAGGTGTGATCTGACCAGTGAAGAGTAGGCCTCTGTGCTGACAGCCTCTTTTCCTAACACCATCTAAGGGTATCACTTTCATCTGTGGTCCCATCACACTGCATAGTCACTTGAAATTGTCACTGCGGTGACAAGATAAATCACCCTTATTCTACACTGATGTAATTGAGTCTGTGACCCCAGTATCAGATTTCATATTTACCAACATCAAATTCAGATCATTCCAAATGTATAGCAAGGAAGTTATCGGGGAAGATGCCTCAAAGAATCATGTTGTAAACAATATTCTAGGATTTGTTTATTCCATCACAATGACTCATTTAATCTGAAGTGCTGAATGGGAAAACAGCCCTTCGGCTGAAAGCATCAGACACTAATTTGGAGCAATCTGACCCTGACTGGAGAAAAAAATAAAATACCATTATATATTACAATTTTCTGTTAGTCAATCATTATTCTGGTTCTTTTTTTCACTTGACAAGAATAGTTTGCATAATTACAGCCTTATTTTTGACCTTCCAGATATATTTATTTAGTAATTTTAAGGACATATTAATACGAAAATGACTTTAAAAACTAGCAGATTTATGAAAGGATAATTTTTCCATGCATTTGAAAGCCTTTTGATCAAATATAAAAATACATATAACATGATATGTCTAACACTTAAATACAGATTGCAATGTAACTGATACTACATAATAACGGCTCATTCGAAGATCATGAGAAAAATTAACACACAAACAAAATGAAGCACAAGGTTCCTTTTGCCCAATCACTTACCTTCCAGAACTGGGCTGTGCTCTGGGATAGAAAGTACACAATTCAAGCTAGATTGTACTTCCGGAAACATTTCCCTTTTAGTTGATGTATCATAGATATCAGAATAACACTGAGCTTTGAAATAATCTGCTGACATCATCGGTTTTCAGGAGAGAAGGGAGTCTCCTCCTCTCAGTGCTCATGACTAAGGCTATCTGTGTGGAAACAGGCTCTTGGTTCCTTAGGAATTCATTGGCTCTTGGCCATTTGTTTCCCACTCTACTTGAAGCCATAACCTTCTGTCTGCCTGAGATATCATCATTCATCTTCAGAGTCATGGAGTGTCATACTACATAAAAGAGATTATTATTTGAAACACCTTTTAGACATTCTTATCAAGTGAAGAGCCAGAGTTATGGTTAAGTGACTAACAGAGAAGTATAATATATGTATACTTCAACAGTCTTTCTGGCTATTTTTTTTTTAATGTGGCTTTTAAAAATAAATAAATAAAATAAAATAATTTCATCAGGTTTTTTTTTCTTTTGGTTTTCCAAAGTATTAAAGTAATACGTGCTCATTGTAACAAAGCAAATAGTTCAAAGTTGTATAAAGTTCCATCGCCTTCCTCTTTATTCCAACCCTGAGATATAGATGATATATATATGTGTATATACACATATATATACATACCCACACACATGTGTCACATGTGTGTGTATATATACACATATATATACACCCCACACACATACCAGGGGTGCCAAAAAAATGTGTATACAATTTTTTTGGTAATAAATATATATATATAACATCCCAATTTTGAAAATCTTAGGTAATTTTATATTGTTCTGCAACTTGCTTTTTAATTTAACAACATCATGAACATCTTTCCAAGTCTATATATACCATTTGACCACATTGTTTTAAATGGCTACACAGCATGTCATGCTAATAATGTAAAAGAATTTATAAAACTATTCTCTTGTTGATAAGCAACTAGAGTCTTTACCGATTGCTAACTACAATGTTAGTTAACACACTGGTACATATTTCTCTATATATTTTTGTTTATTTCATAGGATGGATGCCTACGTGTGGGAGTGATGTCAAAGAGGATACACATTCTTACCTGGAAAAGAATGTTTCCCAGTTCCTTTCCCAAAAGACAAATCAACAGGGTTAGTGTGTGCCCTTCTCCTCGTACTTTGATAATACCAGATGTTATCAATCTTTCTAAATATTGTCAAGCTAATGGGTAAAAAACAATCAGGTTTTGTAATTTGCACTTCTGTGGGACCAGTTTAAATATCCAGCTGTTATTTTTTTTGTAGTTCTTATTAAAAGTTATATTCATCACTTGTCAAGAGACAACTCATTCTTTTGCTACATTACTTTTTACAATACTGAGGGGAACAGGCCTTATATACTATTTGCTTTGTAAATGTCTTGTGACACTAAATTGTTAAATTACCCACTAGGAGAGTTAACATTGCAATATGATTTAAACCATGGATATTACCTGCTTAAACAACAGGATTCTAATTTTTCATCATCTGAACTAAGTATCAATCTTAATCAAAAGAGGTGTCACCAACCCTCCAACCTATCACAGTCATATTAATAAAACATTAACAATCAAGGGGGCAACAAAAATATATAGAGACTAAAGGGTAATATAGTGATAATGGGGTTCCTTTGAATTAGGGGATAAGAAGTCTTATCTGAGGCGGTAATAATTAAGATATGAGTATCAAAAAAGAACCAGCTGTGTATAGATGAGAAACAAAAGGTCAGTAGAAGGCATGGTCAGGGACAGAAAGGCCAATTTGTCTAGAAAACAGTGAGGGGAGGAGAGAATAGCAAGATAGTAGGATGGACTATAATGATTGAGCATAAAGCAGGTGTGGGAAGAAGAGGTAGGAATCAAGAATCTTATTTGCACATGTGAAGTTTGAGGACTACTATTATTTTCAAGTGTAAAGGAGGATAAGCAATCCAAAAGATGACTCCAGGGCTGACAGTACGGATTTAGGAGACACTGGCATCAAGATGCCATTTCAACCCATTAGACAAATTAAAGTCATTCAAGGGTCATCCGGAGAAATGAAAAAATCAGAGTGCATATGTAGAGATACGACATCACAGTCAAGTACTCAATGTTCTTGAAAATATAGTGGTACCTCACTATGGTTTAAAGATACACTTTGAAAATTAGTTATCTCTGAAGTTTTAATATGCGTTATTTTAAGGAATCCTATATTGAGTTACTTATAAGACAAAAAGTTTATATTAAAATGCCAATAATAGCCCCCTAAGTATTTTTATGACTTCAGATATTCATGTACCAGGTGATGGCGTTTTAAGTGAATCATGTTTACAGATTATCTAGATACAAAATGTTCTGGCTTCATGAGTAAACACGTAACTATCTGTCACAAAGCCTTACCTGATGCACATGAGCATTGGGTAATGCAAGAAATTTTCAAGAAAGGTTTCCTGTGTGAAAAAGTTGAGTTAAAAGCAAATTTAAGTACTTTGATTCCAATGACCTTGAGAATGAGTGCCTCCTAAAATTTTGTGCCCTTGGTGCTTTCTGTTGTTCTCACCCTAGACCCAGCACAGTTGACTCCTTTGAATTAGTATCTGTGTTTCACTTCATTTATTTAAATATGTTTCACTTCATTTAACCAAATGACTAAAATAATAAATGTGAATGTATCAATTAGAATGTTGACACCTAACATAAAAAGTCCCAGTTTAAGGTCTAAAGAAAGCTTGAAAATTTACAAATGCCTTGACCTAAGAAAAATGAAAGTAACCAGATTTCAACTCACTTTAATCTCATAATTTATCTTACATCATGTAATTGGTTCTTGGAGGGTCACTTTTGAAAGTTGAAAAGTAGTTCAACACTGTACATCATAAAAATCCAATATATATATATATATATATGTAATTTTCAGATCCCTTACAAGTTTGTTTCATCTTTCCAACAACCAAAGTAACAGAAAGAGTGACTTTATAATGAAATTGAAACACATACATAAAAAAATTCACTCAAAGATCAGTTTTGTTTTGAAGCTGTTAAACAACTGCCAGGGATTTTCCAAGAAAGTAGCTGAAACACTTAAAATACTTGAGGGCTTGGAAAGAAGAATTTATATATTAAATACAAGTTGAACTTCTTGATCCATACATAAGCAATTTCAGGAGATAATCTATTTCCATGATTCATTAAATGTATTATTTATTATAACATACAGATATACTACAAATATGGAATGTATAACATCTTGGTTAAAATCCCAAGCAATAAATATATGACTTCATGAGTAATGATTTGATTCTAAAGGAAAATATAATACACTGAACATATAAAGCAATAAAAAAAAAAACAAGTAAAATAAAATGGACTTAAGAGAAATGCAGTTTGATCAATAACAAAACCAAATAAAGAAACAATTTACTTTGAAACATGATTTGCAATCCTCAGGTTCTGACTGTCCTATTCATATAATTAGCTGTTTATGGAAAATTTAGCTTTCAACAACAGTTTCAAAGTTCAGGGAAAATGGTAATTATAAGAATTCGATATTTTAATTCCAAAAATACTGCAATTCAAATTAACTTTTCATATGATTTTAGGTGAACTAAATAGACTTCATAGTCTAAAAACTTAAATTTCAAATTCCTGTTCCATACATGGCAGTAAAATCAGAATAAATGAAAACAGCAAAGTCTATACTTTATTTTCTATAAATAACTATATGAAAGCTTGAAAAGAGAAAAAATTAAGTGCTGATATTTATTCAATAGTAGAAGAAACAGCTAGTACATCTTTCATGTCAGATGTGTAGTGTCTCATCACTCAACACACGCTATAAATAAATAAAGCTAAAAGAAATGCAGCAAAGATTAAAGAAATATACTCATTAGAACATAAAACAATGATCAAAGTAATAGTATTCACACAGAACTCAGAGAAGAATGAGAGGCCATGCACAGAAATAGCTTGTT
The DNA here is from genome assembly GCF_036562045.2 of Rhinolophus sinicus. Taxonomy (NCBI): domain Eukaryota; kingdom Metazoa; phylum Chordata; class Mammalia; order Chiroptera; family Rhinolophidae; genus Rhinolophus; species Rhinolophus sinicus. The sequence goes on along the minus strand of NC_133755.1, from coordinate 163,858,074 downwards.
AAGGACTGAAACAGAAAAGAGTGACAACAAATAAAGTTAACTTAAACAAATAGCACATTTACACTGAAAGCAATGTAATCATTATTAAATTTGGAGTTTGAAAAAGAAAAAGTCTCACTTACCTGAGTGAGGAACACAGACAATGTATAAAGCGAGTAAGAACAAAAGAGAACTTGGCTTCCACTTCCAACGACAGCTCCACATTCGACCTGAGTAAAACATCCTGTAATGGAAGAAAGAAACAATCAGGACACTGAGAATACAATAAAGCATTAGGATAATAACCGTAAAAGGTACAAGTTTCTATCAGGAACCAGAAAATGGAAACCTTTTTCAATCTTGCTTTCCAATAAAGATGATGAACTAATCACCTCCTTTAGGCTAATTAGGCAAAAGGAAAAAAATCCCATTTATTTTACTTGCTACCTGGTGGCACCTTCCCTTTCAGAGAATATACCGGGGGTGCCAAAAAATGTATACAAGTGGACACGTTGGTCAACATTGCTCAAGCAGTAGTTCACCATAATCAGAAGTGTCTGGGCGTTAATGGTAACCACTTTGAGCACCTCTTGTAATTGCAGAAGTCAAATGTGACATGTATTCATCTTTTGTTACAGGTATAGATTGAGTATTACAATTTTAATACAGTTTTCCTTTCTTAAAATGTGTATACATGCTTTTGGCACCCTCTGTATAATAGGTGATCTCTGAATGAAGATGGGAAAATATTCAGATAATGCAAGAAAAAAACCATTTATTAAAAAATATAGCAATTTCAGCTTCAGTCTTCAGTGTCACCAGTCACATGCCCATCTGGGTAGCAAGACGATGATAATATCAACACCCCCTATAATCTCCCAGAAATTTAGACTTTAAGGAAATATTTTCATTTTATAATATCTGCTGCTTCAGAAATGGAGATAATTAAAATTAAATCAAATTGCTTAAGCTCTCTTCTTTCCTCTAAAATGAAGCATTAACATCAAAAAAGATTAACTTCTTTATCTAGCTATCAATGATTTTTCAATGGCTAATAAACACCAAGTATTGCAGAAACTAGTAAATGACATCACAGGGGTGGTGCTTGGAAAACTCTCAAATAATTCTCGGTACAATGGTCTCGTCTTCAAACTCAAAATTATATTTAATGATGATTTAGACAGGAACGGCCATGCTATCTTGGCTCAAAACAGTGGTTTGATCCTTTCAACTGACTCAGCCCCACCAAAAGAGGCAAGCCAGTAAAGAGGGCAGCAAGCACAGAAGTCAGTCACCCAGAGTCACCCTCAATGGACTGGTGACCAGGAGAGTCACGAAGCAGGAAGGCAGACAAGTAGCTGTAAGAAATCTCCATATCTTAAATACTCAAAGGGACTTTGTTGCTTTGATGACAAGTGGTAATTGAGAGTCATATTATTTCTAAAAAGAGGAGCAGCTATAAGACACTTTAGGGTCACAGTACAGTTGACCCTTGAACAACCCAGACATTAGGGGCGCTGATCCCTGCACGATTGAAAATCCACACATAACTTCTGGCTCCCAAGAAAACGTAATTTCAGTTGTCCCTCAGTGTCTGCAGAGGATTGGTTCCAGGACCCCTAAGGATGTCAAAATCCACAGATGCTCAGGTCCCTCATATAAACTGGTGTAGAACAATGTATTATAGAGCCATCCATCTGCATCTGTGGCTTCCCAACCACAGATAGAAAGTACTGTTTTCCTTCCAAAGTTGGTTGAATCCTCAGATGGGAAACCCAGGGATACGTAGGGCCAACTGTGTATTTATAGAAAAAAATCCACATATAAGTGGACTCAAGAGTGAAACCCGTGTTGTTTAAGGGTCAACTGTAAACCCCTCTTTATCTAAAGGTGGCTTATCTGCAGTAAAAGGTATTATACTGAACAAAATACCAGAAAAGTGGGAAGAGAAATACTCAAGCAAAAACAGACATCAAGTGATTCCTGCAGTTGCCTCAAAGCCTGCATCTTCAATCTGCCTTTTACTGTTAGAGACCTAAGTAGCAAAGAGAACATGCTCCAGAGTCAGACCGACCTGAGTTTGCTACCTACAAATTATGCAACCCTTGGGAAATTTACTTAACCACCACCTTGTGCCTCGTCTTCTTCACCTGTGAGTTAGAAAAGCAATGGAATTTAGTCCACAGGGTTGATGGATGATTAAATCAGACTCTGGTTTTTAAGAACAGTGCCTGACACTCAGTAACCACTCAATCAGTATTAGCTATTAGTATTGCCATCATGCCAGGCATTCTAAGTATGGTTATTCTATCAAGAGTGACATCAAAAGATTTCAACAAGAATGGACAGTACGATTAATGCCATGAGCCGCCAACACCAGTCAACTGACTTTGTGACCACTTCTGGGGTCACCTGGGAACAGAAATAAAATGGATTACTCATTCAGCCATGGATACAAAATTTCAAGTAGTGTCTGATAGTCATGCCACATTTTTATATTTACCAAATCAGAAGTTCTTTTATCACACAGCTCCTAATGGAAATTCTAAACTAGGGAAAGCTTAAGGTTTGAAGAGTGTGTTTTGTTTTTGTATGAAAGGTATGTTGTCAAATACATTCATCCCAAATATTTGAAATTAAGAACAGTGTTACTGCTTATGAGAAGCAATAAGGTATAGTAAGTCATCGTAACCATGGAATAGCACATAGCTATATCCTGATGCCTCTGTTTACTGTGTGGTTTTGGGAGGCGGGGCAAGTACTTAAACTCTGAGCCTATTTTCTCTTTTGTAAATAGGATATTATCCACTAAAGAGGACTAGACATAACCCTGCACTCAGTAAGGGCTTTAAAAAGGGTAAAAGATAAACTTCTGTCACATGGAAATTTCAATCATTTTGAAGAATGGATAAATGAGGTATTTCTCATTCATGCTGAAGATGAATGAATATGCTTCTAAGACAAAAATGCAATTATATATTTAAAATAGTTTAGAGATGGGAGGTCCAAAAATGAAGTATAACCTCCACATTTCACAGAGGAGGAAATTGAGCCCCAGAGAAATAAAGAGGCACATCAATCAAACTTGGTTGCCCGCCTTACAGATATTAACAGAAGGGAGTATCTGCCCCAAGAGAACGCCCAGGTTTTGAATCTTTGTGGCATGTGACATTCCCATTTATCAATACATGAATAATGGTCCCTCTTAAGTTCACATGCTCTCTAAACAATATTCAAGGAGTTATGTTCATTAGCTTGGCAACACTCAACACTGTTTATTTCATGTGCTCACACAATTTTCTTTCACTATAAAAGGTTCCCACACTTAGGGATTCTGTATCCAAACCTCAAGCTGTTTTACAAAAGCTGGCCTGCAGTCCAATCAGACAACAGACGGCTTGATGCATTCCAGTTCCCAAGACTCCATCATTCTGCACAGAAAAGGAACCCAAGACAGGGCAAGCACTTGTAACCAAACATAAACCATATGACACACCAACTTTCATCCACTTTACTGTTTACTGAAGAACAGAAACAAGTAAATTAAGAATAGAACAGAGGAAGGAAAGCACTATGTGTCTTCTCAGGGGATCACTTAGCAGAGACACATCCCTGAGATTTAAACAACTTTCTCACAAGAATGGAAAATCCCAAACAGGGTTACTAGGATTCTAAATGAGAACTACAAAAAACATAGTACAATCTTGTGTTGCTTGGGTTTTGGCCTCTAAGTTCTATTGAAGAGAGCAAGAATGTTTTTAAGTAAAAGAGTCACAGACTTTGTTATCTGAACAGAATCTGCAAATTATACAATAAAACCTATCATCTCACAGGTGAAAGTACTATGATGCTAAATCACTTGCTCCAGAGCACATAATTAGCAGTGATGGAGCTGAAAGACTCCCCCCACCCAAGTCATCTGGCTTCCAACTCACATGCATGCCCTTTTTGAGAACCAAGGTACCATGATTGCAAACTTGCTCTTCTTTTCAATCTGTATGAGCTACAAAATACAATATGCTTGAGTCCTGACTCAGGAAACTTGAGAACTTAACCCTTTTATAGGAATTGTTTTCAATATGGGTATAAACCCTTGTGAACTTGATTTAATCCAAATGAATCATTGGAATAATCTAAAAAACCTACCATCTTCCATCTCTTTTTCTCTTACTGGCTTCCCTAAATATCACCATTTAAAGAGAAATTCGTGAAAAAATGTTGAAAATAATGGAGAACTTGATATGGTACTAGTTCAATTAATACCAGCAATAATTAAAATTAACTTCATTCTCTATATCCCAACTGTATTTTCTGTAGCAAATCTTTTCACAAAAGGGCCTGAGCAGTGGTACAGAGAATAATTCTTCCTGAGTGAAAACAATGGCAATTTGGTTTACTCAAGTCTGGTCATAATTATAATACTTCTTCTGCTTAAAGCAATGAATTTCTTCTTGAGCCAACGCAATGAATGAAAAGAGAAAATGTTATTCTATTATTTGAGTTCTTTTAAGTTGGGTTCACCCCTTCTACAAAAAGGCGGAAAGGTTTATTCTCAAACCAATACAAACCTTGCATAACTGGCTTGTACTGTAGGTGATTTAAAAGGTAAACTTGAATTGTTTACCTTTATACACACACACAAAGTACATGTAAAACTGGGGAAACCTGAAAAAGAGATGTGTATTGTATTAATATTCGCTGTGATATTATGCTAGAGTTCTGCAAAATATTACCACTGGGAGAAACTGGGTAAATCAGGATCCCCCAGTATTATTTCTTATAACTGCATGTCAATCTACAAATATCTCAATAAAACTTTCCATTAAAAAATTAAACCCTAGAGCCCTGATATACGTAACTTACTCTCAGGTGGTTCAGGAAAAAATGGTGTGGTGTGTGTGTGTGTGTGTGTGTGTGTGTGTGTGTGTGCAGAGAGTGGTGGGTGGAGGGAAAAAGAGAGGAAGGAAAATGACAACATAAATCGCGTAAATACTTACAATAAGTGATTCTGCGTAAGAGTATACAGGTGTTCTTTGTATTATTCTTGAAACTTTTCTGTAGGCTTAAAATTATCTCTAAATAGAGTTCAATACACACACACATATTTACACTGAAGTGTATCAATGTTGATCTTATGACATTCTCACCGCTATTGAGCACTGTTGCTTTAACCATTGCCAGTTTGATAAAAGTAGTGTCTCACTTGGATTTCCTTTATTCGGATTGGCATGTTCAAGTTAATTGTATAGTTTTCTATTACAATATAAATGTTTTTCTTACTGATTTGTGATTTTCTTTTTTTTTCAACAGTTCTATACTAAATATGTTAAGCCTTTGTCATATTTGCTATAAATGTTTTAAATACAGTAACCTTGAAGTACTCTTGATTTCCTTGAGGGAAACTGAATAATTTCATCCTGAGTAATTCTTATAAAGAAAAGTAAGATGATACTCAGGTAGCCACACTCAAGTTTTATTGACATTTTTTGTAACAATTGAAATGTCCTTTAAATGTTATTGCCCCATCACTCAGTATACATTCAATGTAGATAATGTAATGTCATCCAAATAGAAATGAAAATGAAAAGATATGGTTTTTGCTCAAGCATGCCACACAGATTGAACAAAGTATTTTTCTATTTAGTCTTAAGTCTAAATAGTCTTTAGAAATTTTAAATTATCATCCCATCATAAATATAAACTATGGAAGATACAGGCAGTTAGAAAAATGGTCAGGTTTAAGAAAGCGGTTGTCAGTTTATTTTTAATATATAAACTGATTCTCTTTTAAATCATTATTTCCAGAAATCAGAGTGACGTGTCCAGCTAGGCAGTAAAACTACAAGCTTCTAATATTTCCCATAAGCCAAGAGACAATAGCCTCATTCACCATTCACATTGGAAAAGCACAATGTCATGTAATTTATATAAGCCATAAATGGAACAGTAGCTTCATGCAACTTGAGACCAATTAATGCAAGTCTTGTTAAATCTACAAAATTTCTTAGGATATGAAAAATATGCAATCACTACAACTCCAAAATATATTTATAAAAGTCTATAATTTCAGATCTTGAGTGTCACTATATATAAATACTCTTTCTCCACAAGGAGTAAGCAGAACATGCATTTAAATAGTTTATACACTTGAACCTATTAAAATTAAAATTTAAAAGATAATATAGTTTGTTCCTCATTTTAACATTTTTCAAGAAGACAGCAGAAATATTGACTTTGGAAAGGTTGGTGTTATTTCCATATACTCTAACATATTAATATCAAAAGAATCAGATCATCTCAAACCAGTCCATATGAATTATAAACAGCAAAATGGGAAAAAAAGTTATAATCTGGCAAGAAATGGAAAAACTTTCAGTCAAATACCTCAATAAAGAAACTCAAATCAGGGTACTAAACTCTATATTTTATGCGATTAAATATTTATACTTTCACTCTATAATGATCTAAGATTTTTCAGTCATGTAGAAATTCAAATAGACTGCGTAACTCTATTTCATAATCAGGATATTTTTCCATTACCTGTTGATCATTTTCACATCTTGTATTTCAAAAATTGCTCTCCATGTTTTGTTTTTATGTGCAACGTGCTTTTCCCCCCATAAGATCTACATTACCTAGGAAAGCTGAAAGTAAGCTAGATAAACATATGCTGTTAAAAATCCTACTATATTTTTCAGGAAAAACTGAAGTTTAAAACAAACTCATATTCATTCAAAATGTGCCGCCTTTATATGAGAACAACTCTTATATGATGCTGTTGGCTGTATCCCAAAATAAATTATTTCAGGCTATACCTGGATGAGTCCACTGTTAGAAATGAAACTGTAAAACTCACACGTGTGGAATTACTTCACATACAGATTTAATAAAAGAAGTGGTTCCTTTCTAATGATACTGCTCCCTGCCAGGACAGAGCTGCACAGTGCTAGGTTTGTGGGCATTACTCTTTTTCCTATTTTAAAATTATGTACTGGGGGTCTGGGAGGCGAAGGAGCAAGAAAGGGAAAGACAGGGCCCGAGGGCTATGTCTTTTCCTAGGTATGGAACTAAAAGAGGAAATTTAAGTGGAAATACATAAGGATCCAGTAATTGAGGGAGGAAGGGTGACTATCAATTTCTAGAAACTCTTGTATATCAGTGGAAAGGAGTAAAATGTCTATCAGGGTGTCTGCCCAAGATTAAATAAAACACCAGAGGTAAAATTACATATTACAAGAAAAAGTAACTTCTGAGTTGGCCACAAAAATAAGCTTGGCCCTTTTGAGAACAATCTTCCTTTTTTTTCCATTTTCGAAGGCCAGGCGGTGCTCAGTGGTGCTTTCGCGGGGTCGCTCTGAGGCACCTCACCACTTAGATGACAATTCCATACAAGCAAAATATATTAGGTTTCCTTAACCTTTTTTTGCCCTATACCTCCCACTTCTAATTCTACACAAGTTCCCTCACTGATCCTATCACATAAATGGCATACTCGTTAATTAACTTTTTAATCTGCAAAGTACAACCAAGAACCTTTTCTGCGAGCTTTTTAAAAACCATTCTAATAACCCAAAGATCCAAGAATAACTTCTACAGGCAAGGGTGACAATGTGTAAAGTCAACATTTTCTCAGCGTACCAGTACCTTCCAAGGCCCCAGGTGCTGATCCAGGAGAGCGCTTTCTTGGCAGGACAAGGCCCCTGGATGGAGGAGCCTTGCCTGTTATTCCTTGTTTAATTTGAATCGAAAACAGGCTTTCCCCATTCTTGAAGCCCTGCCCTTTTTATTATGCTTTACACCGCCCAAATGTGAGGCTTACCTCTCCCTGGAAAAAAAAGCAAGCCACACACACACACACACGCGCGCACACACACACACACATGTCACAGCTCCGTCTGGCAATACCAGCTCACTCCTCAGTGCCTCGGGGCGGGGTGGGGGTGGGGGGTGGGCAAACTGAAGACAAACCGGTTTATTTTGTCAATACAGTCGAAGTCCTTACAAAATCATTTAGTTGAGGGGGTGGGGGTGGGGCGGGGGTATACAGGTAAAGGTGTGATGGAATTCAGAGCTGAACGGTGAGACTTACATGTTGGCATTACTGCGCTGAGGTTCCCAGGGGCCGTACGGTCATCCTCCGCGGTCGTTCCCCAGCTCTGCTGCTCGGAGTTCCCCAAAGGAGACCCTTGGCGCCCGGACGGAGCGCAGCTGCCGGACCCTCACTCACGCTCTTTCTGGAGAGTTCATCGGGATTCCCCGCAGCCCCTCGTCGCCCGCGCTAGGGGCGGCGCAAGGTGGAAGTCTGGTGCTGCGGAGTTCAAGTGCCGATCGCTGGGGGAGGGGGCGGGCAGGGCGGCAGGTTCCTCCTTGCTGAGTTGAAGGAAAGTTAAGTCGGGAAGATGGAAACAGCTGATGCTGGGTGCTCTGGGCCGGGCAGGGGTGGGCGAGTGGGTGGAGGGGTCCGACTCGGCAGGTCCTCGCCCCTGCCTGCGTGAGGCAGCACGTGGTCACCCCTTTGTGGGTTTCGTCCCCCCACCCCTTCCCCGCGGGCTCAGGCTGCTCCAGGGGCCGATCCACTCCACCCGCGCTTCCGGCGCCGAGGCTTGGCGGGCGCTGAGGACTCAGGTGCGGCTGCCGCGGCCGCGCGCGGCGTCTGGCCGGGCCCCGGAGGCCCTGGGGCGGCCCCAGGCTTGGCGCTAGGCGGCGGGGGCCGTCCGGCAGGCACAGCTGCTCCACCCAGAATCGCCAGAAAGGGCGAAGTCTTGCTGCCGGGCAGCGAGGAAAGCTACGCGGGGGCCGAGTGGGGATGGGAGATTGGCTCCAGGCCAGGCGCAGCTCCCAGACGCGGGAGGGGACGGGGCCGATCCGGGGGTCACCCGAAAGCCGTGAGCCCTGAATCCAGGAGACCCTCCCTCCAGGCAAGAAATGAGAAGCTCGGAGTGCAGGCGGTGATGTTCGCGTCTCCTCCCTGCCGGCTAGATTCCGTACTCCTAGCCCACGCGAGTCCGCGAGCGGGACCCTTCCGCCAAGGTCCAGGCCCCTGCCTTGGTTTTCTTTTACTTTTCTGCCCCTTTCTTTTCTTCTCTTTCCTTTTCGGTTACTTTTCTTCTCTTTCCTTTTCTGCCATAGCTCTCTTGCTCCCTTCCTAATAATCAGAGTGAGGGGAGAGTCCTTCCGTCTTCAGAGCATACTCAGACACTCCATACCATCACTACATCTGTTGGTCTCTGCTGGGGTAAAGGAGTTGAGTTTCCCAACAGGCCCTTCCCCAACCAAGGATGAAGACCAGCCGACAAGGTGCTGAGCAGGCACCACTTGCGGTATACCTATGTCCACCACCTCACCCACCACAGAAGTACATCCACTGCCTCGTCCCACTGATTTGTTGGCGCCTATGGTCGCACAAATAGAGGTTCATCCTCTTGGCTTACAATTTTGTCTTCTTTTTCAATGCATCTAAATACCCCAGAGAGTGGTAACACTTTAAACTTTTACCATTACTCTTGGTTTGAGCAATTCAAATCCCTTCTGGAAAAAAGCATTTTGGGCTGGAGGTGCTGTGGGGAAACAGACTCAGGGGTCTGAGAGTGGTTGCAGAACAATTCAGGGAAAGTCAAACTTGGCAGGACTAGTGACAAACTGTCTGCTCCACAATTTGGCTTGGGATCCTCCTGCCTGAACTCTCTCTGCCGTTTCACTGGGACTCAGGGATAGGACCAGATAACTCACACTTTCTTTTAAAAGCTGCACCACAAAAATATGAAAGGATGTTAAGGGGGCTGGGAAGATGTTCACATAAGGTTTTATTCAGTAGGATTGATTTGCTAATACAAATCCAGTTATTTCCCCAATGAAATTGGGGAAAGTCCTCTGCCTGGACTCCAGTGCTCTTCTAAAGTAGCTGCCACCCAAAGGGATCTGGGTACACCTCTTAGGAGACAAGAAGAGAGAAAAAGGACTCACGCTTGGAAAGAAATCCCCTTCCCCTTGAGTACTGCCCGAGCTAATCTACAAATTCTGGAGAGAAAACTTCCAATGCCAGAGCTGTATACACTCCCAGAGCCGCAGCTGCCCAGCTTGCACTGTGAGTGTGCACACGCGTACATTCACGGGCCACACACCAAAGTGCCAAAAATATTATATAACATTGATAGGCTAGTGATAGAGAACTGTTAGGGCAGAACAAAAGAGGTAGAGCAGGACTTGAATACAGACAGCTACAGGCAGAAAGGAAGCTGGAACACTGCCACCACACCCAGAGGCCTGAAAACCCAGGGTGTGTTCTTCTTGTGACTTTTATCAGTATTTATTTTGATGAATAAACAGTATGATTAACAGACATAGAACTGTAGCACTTAAGGGAAACTAAAGCTCCTCTGTCCAGCCCTCTCATATTACAGATAGGGAAATGAGACTCTGATGTGAGATCTACACAAACTCACTAGAAGTGAAGGGGCGTGGGGTGAGGGCTGGGGGTCGGGGGTGGCACCAGGTCTTGCCATTCAAATCAGTCTCTATTATACCAGACTGTCTTGAGGAAATTTAAGTTCCACTCTTAGAATTGTTTTTTTTTTTAAAGAAAAACGTTTATTATTTCACAGTTCTCAGGTTCAGGAATTCAGGCACATCTTAGTGCAGTATCTCACAAGACTGCAAAGAAGGTGCTGTTGGCTATGCTGTGGTCTTATCTGAAGGCTTGACTGGGGAATGATCTGCTTCTAATTTCATACACTTACTTGTTCCACTCATACAATGTTAACGTTAGAAGAAGCCAGGAAACATAAAGGCAGGCAAAGAAATATAAATAACAGTATTAGGGTTCTCCAAAGAAACAGAATGTGTATATGTATATAGACAGGAAGCTTTAAGGAATTGGCTCACATGACTGTGGAGGTGCAAGTTTAAAATCTGCAGGGGAGGCCAGCAGGCTGGAGACTCAGGGAAGAATTGCAGTCCAAGTCCAAAGGCAGTCTACAGGCAGAATTCCTTCCTGCTGGGAGGAGATCAGTCTTTATTAAGGCCTTCAGCTGATTCAAGAGTCTCACTCACATGAAGGAGGGCAATCTGCTTCATTCAAAGTCCACGAATGTAAATGTTAATCTCATTCAGAAACACTTCCATGGAGACATCCAGAATAATGTTTGACCACATATCTAGACACCATGGCCCAGCCAAATAGACACATAATATTAGCCATCACAGTAACTGAAACAAATGTACATATATCTAGAAGATAAGAGTAGCATACTTACCTATGCTAGTGTATGTTAAATGTTCATAAACTCATGTACTGATATTTCTATACAATTACATGAATCACAGCTAAAGTATTTCAGGGAACTAGTACCTGTCATTCGTCAGTACATTAGCAAAATCTTTGTGTTTTAATACTTGTGTCTTCAAACTAAGGATTTATTCTTTTTCTTTGGAAGAGCACACTAGGGAAACGGAATGTGTAGAGAAAAGTACATGATCTTTTAATGCAACAACATGGGTTCAAAGCTTGTTCCTGTACTTAACCAGCATCATGAACTTTGGCGATTTACTATGCAAGTCTGATTTGTCATAATACTTATAATGTTTAGCTCATAGGGCCACCAGGCAGATTCAATGAGCTAATGACACAGCACACAGCTTATGTCCTGGAATTTTATAATATTGGTTGCCTGAGCCTGCCCTGTGTGTCATCCTAAAACTGAAAGTGCCAGGACCACGTTCCTCTGCATACAGGAATCCTCTGACAACATTCCAGACAAAATGAATATTGAACATCTGTTTGAATCCTTAGCATTGATGAACACAACTATGAGAAACTTCCTCTTTCTGTTGATTGAATCAGACATTCATGCCATCAACTACCATTCAGAACAAGGACATTCTATCTTCCACAAAAAGCCTTTCAAATATCTGAAGACAGCTATCATCTCTCTTCTCAGCCTTTCCTTATTCAGTTTTCACAGCCTGAGTTATTTTAACTATTCAGTGCCTGGCTGTTCACTACACATGTGATACACCCTTCCCTATCGACATGGGTCATTATCAGCCCTCTTGACAATATACTCAAAGCAGATTCCACACCTCTCCCCTGATAACAGCAGGACATTACTGTTGTATGAATAAAAGTTAATACTAACCTTTGAATAGTCACATAAAATATTTATAGTACAAATAGGCACAGCTTTTATTATATTGATCTTCTACTATGTGCCAAGGAGTATATAAATTTTATTCTACAGATCAAGTTGTTCAAGATATATATCTTAATTTATAAATAATTCAACCCAATTTCTGTTTTAACTTCTCATCCTGCCTTAATCAATTCAATTCTTCGCCTGTCACCAAGCTTGCTGCTTTCTTCAACGGGAGGGTGGAAGACATGAAGTCCTTGACTTCTCCATGTCAGTAGCTATCAAGCTGTCTTCTGGTCTCTGGTCATCAGTTCACATGGATTGTCAGTCTTTTCAGTGAGGTTCCTCCAGGATCATGGCTTTCTCTTGACTCCTAGATGGGCCATCACTGTCCATCAGCCTGGTCCCTCCAAGCAGCCCTTCTCTCACTGGGGCCTTGACTCCTGTCTAGGTCTCTATCTGAGAGGCAGGGTGCAGGAAACCACTCAGCTCCATGATTTCAATAAGCCCACCACCCATCTCTCTTCCTTCCCTTCTATCTTGATAGAGGCGATTTGGCTTCTTTTTCTCTGCTGTGTCTCAATATTCTACTGTACTGCAACACCCCTCAGTTCTTTTAGTGCTAAGGCTATGAAAAACAAATGCAGACATCCTGAATGCCTTTTTGTTTTGTTTCTGTACCCCATCATTTCCAGAATCTATGAGCATACACTAGCTAGAAACTTGAATAGGGAGAAGAAAGGGGGGGGGATAAATAGAGGGGGGAAAGAAAACAAAAAATTACTCTTTCAAAAAATAACATGCCTCCACAAATTCAAATTTTTGGCAAATGATTATCATTCCCATTTAAAGATAGAAAATTGAAGTTCAAAACAACCATTAAGAACAATTTACCCAAGATCATACAACTTACCAAAGATCATGCAACAAGTAAGGGGAAGCTGAGCTCACACCAAAGCTGAGTGACTTCTAATATTTGTGCTTTTCGCTGATGTCTTCTCCTCACTGTTGGCCCCAAGTCTTTTCACATGAGCTGTCACCAAGTCAGGAAGCCAATCCTGCCCCAGTGCTATGATCTGAGCCTTTGGTCAGGGAGCTGAATGCATTTTATTTTGTAGCATTGAGTCCAGTGTATCCAGTTTATATAATCAATTTAAAATTTGATTCCTTCATTAACTTTGTTAACAATCTTGCCCCACGCAAATATAATAATTCTGTTTCTTATATTTAGAATATATGAATGATAATATTGACCCAGGCAAAACCGCTGTGGAATTCCATCCTGTGGGGACTTGCTTCCTACAGGGTTCTCACTGATAATCGACATTGGAAGGCACACATTTTGAAACAGTTGCTAATCTATGCTGTTTTACTCTCATCCCATACACTTTCTCCCAAGGGAGCCCCCAAATTATCACAGGAGAGGAAATACACCAGGAAATACACATAGCTTTTATATTTTACTGATCTACTAATCTAGACATTGTAGTTAGCAATACTGAGCACGAATGTGAAGATATGACTTGTTCTTCCTGAGCTCTTGCTGGTTCTTAGTAATATCTTATTCTTTTCAAGTGCTCAAAAGTCATCTTTTGTATAACCCATCCTTGACAATATCTAGAAGAAACAGCAAGATCATTAGATTCTGCTTCCCACAAATCCTCCTTTCCTACGAGAAAATCAGGACAAATTATGTATTGTTTTAAAGCTGAAATGACATACATTGTGAGCCTGATTCTTACAGTTCGGTAATATATATAAGCTGCTATGAACTTCATGTAGTGAAAACTTTTTAGCCTTCCATCGATAATAAAAATATTAATATCAACAATGATTACCACCATTTTTAGTACTTCCTATGTATATGACACTTTATTAAGATAAATGTATGTGGTATCGCCGTTAATTGTCACATCAACCCTACAGATACAGAGACTTGACCTAAAAGAGGTGAGGCAGGCAGGATTTTTTTTTTTTTCTTTCCTGACTGCAACACCTATATTCTGACCAACCAATTCAAGTTCAGCTATACTTGCCTGGAACATTTACAAAAAAGTCCTAGTGTATAATCTGGTGAGAAGAAATGCAAGGAAAAAAGACATGGATCTATGCAATACCAGCATACAGGTTTTTCTGGTATTTCATAATACTGCTTTCAAAAATACTACACAACTGGCTTTTGCTAGCTGTGTGGGTATTCATTAATCTTTCTGAGAATGTAGCTGTATATATACGTTGCTTTTGTAAACCTCACAGTTTCAAAAACTGGAAAATACTCCTGAATTATATTCAAAAATCAAATCTAGAACTAAATGTAGCAATAAGAGCTACAGTCGTCTAAGTAAGTGTTAATTTTCCTGTGCATTCATTCATTCATGCATTCATTCAATAAAAGTACTGATCAGCTACTTTATGGCAAGTATTGTTCTAAGCACTGTTATTATAGCAATGAATAACAATGACCAAAGTCCTTACTTTCATCAAGCTTGAATTCCACTTGGGGTGGGAGGAGAGGTAGAGAGTAAAGTAATAAAAATTAGGAATGTAGTATAAAGATGGTGATAAATTCCATGAAAAGTAAGGCGAGAAGAACTTAAAGAAGATGTGGATGACAGCTGCTATTTTCTACAGAGTAGTTAGGGAAAGCCTCTCTGACAAGATGTCACTATAGAAAGACTTGAATGAAGTGGGGAAGAGACCTAGGCGGGTATATAAAGGGTGAGTGTTCCAAATGCGAAGGACAAGCAAGTGCAAATGCCCTGTGGCAGTATGGGCTTGGCTTGTCTACCATAGCGAGGAGAACGGAGAGGCTGGACTTGAGGGAGAAAGAGGGCATGAGGTCTGAGAGATAGCAAAAGACCAACTTTTTTGCCTTATGAGTAATAGAACAGGCTTTGGATTTTACTGTACGGTAAGTAGTCATTGCAGTAATTTGGAATAGATTAGAGCATGGTCTGACATATTGGAGACTAGGGAGTTCAAAAGTGGGAGCACAAAGCCTAGTTAGCAGGCTGCATAATCAAAGACAGTAATAATGATGGTTTGAACTAGTATCATGGAAATGGAAGTGGTGAGAAGTTATTGGTCATGGGGTTATTTTGAAGGAGATTTACTGATAACTGGATACAGAGTATAGGAAAAGCACAGACAAGAATTACTCTGTAATTCTCACCTACACAACTGGGTGAATGCGTTACTAATAACTGATTTGGGGAAGAGGAAGGGAGAAGCAGGTTTGGAAGGGAGAATCAAGAGTTCACTTTTGGACATGGTTTAAGTTTGAGATGTCTACTAGAAAATTTAACACATGCACTTACAACGCTGCCTGGAATATATTAGATGCTCAATGGAAGTTAATTAGTTAATTAAGCAAGCATGCCTTGCATCCTAAGGTTTTGCCTGAGATCAATGTCAGGCTTTCTTTGCAATTGTTTGTAGAATACACTTTCATAGAAGAATTAAAAGTTTAGTTATGTCTTAAATAATACGTTAGATTCTCATCAAAAGAAGAAGAGAGTGAAAATTTGAAGAAATGGAACAATTTCAGCAACAATGAAGGAAATGATGACAAATATTTGAGGGTAAATGAGCAAACGGTCTGGCTGCAATCGTAGATCTAGAGGCTGATAAAGAGCGAAAGGCTAATTGATGGTAGATTGTGGAAGGCTTGGCGGGTCAGGCTACAGAGTTTGACTTATTTTTAACAGTTTTCTGTTTTTGTTTAGTTTGTTGGCAAGGAAGTCATATGATGAAAGCCATGTTTGTGGAGAATTAATCAGAATGGAGTATGGTAGAGAAGATTTATGCAGAGGACTGCAGTAGCCCTGGGTGAGGAAAAGAAATACTGTGGGAACAATGGAAATGGAAAGGAAATAATGGGTACAAGAGACACATAAAGTTAAGGAGACATGGTTCTTATCTAGTCCAAACCTACATAAGAGATATCTAAGCTCTTTGATGCTTGACATCATGAAGGCAAAATATAATTGGCTGGATTCTTGTCAATGTATACACTTATACCTGATCCTTTGCTATGTTTACATGCCATAGCTGTGGGAAGCATTAGGGCTGTTTACCAGGGGGGTGGTACTCCTTCTGAGCACATGGTAGAAGTGCTCTTTCCTTTCCCTTGGATGTTAGGTATGGTAATGCAACCTGCTCTGGGAAATGGGATATGAATATAAATGATGTGTGTCACTTTGGGACCGAAGCTTTTAAAACGTATAGAGCAATTTGTCCCTGTCTCTTCCTCTTGTTGCAGCAACTGGCAGTATTTTGCAATGGTGGAGATTTCATCAGTCTGGGTTCCACAGTGAGGATGGTGTGCAGTAGCTACTCCAGCTAACCCGCAGGGCTGAGTGGGAGGGACAAATAAGCTTTGCTCCTATACGCCACCAAGATTTGGGGTTATTTGTTACTAGGGTATAATCTAGCTGAGCCTGACTCATGCAATAACTGTTATCTAAAGTCTTGATAAAGCAACATACAATCAAATGTCAGAGATATTTAAATAAAATATAAAATTTCCCACATAAAATAGGTCCCTTTTATTTTATGTGGGAAATTTTATTTTTCCATTTCCAAAGTATTGAACAACAGATATATCACTGGAAGTATAATGATATTCATAAGTCTGGCCAAAAAGAGATATGCATAAACCAGAAGTAATTAGTTTCTTCTTATGTATTTGCTTTCCTGAGTTGACTCTATACAAGCTTTCTGTGACCTGCTTTTAAAAAATCAAAGTAAAGTAGTCTTCCAGGGATCTGGTAGAAAATGGAAAGTGTGTGTGTGTGTGTGTGTGTGTGTGTGTGTGTGTGTGTGTGCGCGCGCGCGCGCGCGCACATAAGAAGGAACAAAAATTAAATTCCCCATGAGAGAAAGACAAAAAGAGACTAGAAGTAAACAGCACTTTGTGAAACCAATACTAGCATCCTTTATTGGTCAGAATTTAATATCTGAGATTAGAGGAAAAGTTTATTAACTTAAGAAGATAATTAAAAAGAATGAACACATTCCAACACATCATACCATTTTATTTAACACAAACGCCATCATGCCATTTTATTTAGAATGATTTATAGAGGTGAACAAATAACCAGTTTTACATTTTAGACATAGAGTTGACCCTTGAACCACACAGGCTTGACTGCATGGATCCACTTTTTTCAATAAATATACAGTCAGCTCTCCATATTCCTGGATTTCACATCCACAAATTCAAACAGTCTTTTTGATCTGTATGCATTGTTCTATGCCATTTTATGTAAAACACAAGAGCATCTGCAGATTTGGGTGCCTGCAGGGGTCTTGGAACCAATCCCCTGTGAATACAGAGGGATGATTGTAGTTAACTTTTTGGAGAGTTGAAAGTAGTTACATGTGGATTTTTTGACTGTGCTGGGTGAGGGGTAGGGTCAATACCCCTAAACTCCACATTGTTCAAGAGTCAGCTGTATTGGAACTGACAGAGACTCTCTCCTTGACCAAATCTAGACAGGCTCTCCTGAGCCTGACTAGGCCCAGCCTTGGGCATGTCCTCAAGAGCTCAGCTTTAACGAAAATTCTGCTAAGTCAGTTTAGCCAGAATTCCTATCCTTGATATCTGAACAAATTCTTCATCCTGGATCCCCCAGGTTATATCTGATCATCCTGGCATAGCTTCAGCAAAAATCCTGTCATGTCGGTTTAGTCAGAAATCCCCCTTTAACCCAGATGTTTTCTCTTGGTAATTTTTCATCCACTGCCCACCCGCACACCTGCTCTTTGCCTATAAATCATCACTTTTCCTTACTGCATTAGGAACTGAGTCCAGATCTATACTGAGGTCTCTTTTTTCCAATTGTAATAATTCCTCATTAAAATCTACTTTTACCACTTTACTACCTAGCTTAGGTTTTATTTTTGACATAACACATTTCAATTATTTTCTTAAAAAGGAACCCATAGAGGTATTATCTAAGCAGCTGCTACTTTAAAAATGAGAAAATAATTCTGGGAACAAAATTTTCTCATTTAGATTGGGCACCTGTAGAAAGCAACTCAGAGAAGGTGACACTTAAGATGAGACCTGACTGACAAAATGGAGCCAGCTATGCTAAAATTGAGAGGAAGGGTATTC
Organism: Rhinolophus sinicus; assembly: GCF_036562045.2. Classification (NCBI taxonomy): domain Eukaryota; kingdom Metazoa; phylum Chordata; class Mammalia; order Chiroptera; family Rhinolophidae; genus Rhinolophus; species Rhinolophus sinicus. The sequence goes on along the minus strand of NC_133755.1, from coordinate 163,839,846 downwards.
ACAGCAGACGGGTATAACTACTACAAAAGTCTAAGGAAGAAACACATTGAACATGTTTAAGGCGGAAAATACGGCAGGTATAGCTAGAACATAGTGGATAAAGCCAAGAGAATAGTATCAGGTTGCTACAAAAGTAATTGTGGTTTAAAGGTTAAAAATAATTGCAAAAACCACAATTACTTTTGCACCAACCTAATAAAAAAAGGCAGAGATATAAGTGGGGGTCAGATAATATAGTCTTGTAAGTCAGGGTACGGAGTGGGATTTTTTTCCCTAAGTATTATGGCATGCTATTTATGGGGTTAAATGGGGACTTGACAATTGGATACAAGGTTGAAAATGGATTAAAGAGGACAACAATGGAGCGTGGTGACCACTTTGGTGAGTACTGTAATAGTATGTGTGGGAGGTAACGGTGGCTGGGATCCGGATGCTGGGAGTAAAAATGGGGAGAGAAGAAGACAGATTTAGGACAAGTTTGAGAGACTGAGGTCACATGAATTATAATCGTTTGGATACAAGAGGATGAGGATGAAGGAAGACACCTGGATTTTAAGCGTGAACAGCTGCATGGATAGTAATGAGTGAAAGTTGACACTGTAGAAGGGGTGCTTTTGAAGGAAAGGGGACATGTTAACATTGAGATGCCTACAGATGTCTAATACAGATATCAAATAGACATTGGCATATATATCTGGAGTTTAAGGACGATATTTGAGAATTGTCAGCAAACAAGTGGCATTTAGTGATTTTAGAAATAGAGCACTCTCCAGGGAGACAAACAGAGAAGAAAAGGAAGCTGAGAACGTGCCTTGAGACAAACCAAAGTTTAAAGAGGAAGAAGAGCCGGCTAAGAAGAAAAGAAGGAGTGGCCAATGAGGCAGAACACAAGTAAGAAAATGTGTTGTCATAGAAACAAAAAGAAGAACATGTTTCAAAAAGGAAGAAGGGCTAAGCTACGGAACATTGCTGATAAAGATGCTTGGATGTGGCAACACAGACCTCACCAGCGACTCATAGGAATAGCGTCAGTGGAGTAGTGAGACCATAAACCATAACGGAAGAGCCTATAAAAACAATAAAAGGTGGGCTATTGACACTATTCAATTTTTTCAAGAAATTTAGCTCTGAAGTAGAGCAGAACAATGGAACATGATGCTCTTGAAAAGGAGTGTGGCAAAGATGTTTTCCCTTCCAAATGGTGATGCAAAGGTATCTTTGTAGGTTGATATAAATGATTCAAGAAAGAAGAAACTGATGACAGTAAAGGTGAAACGTAGTCACAGGAGTGATGTCCTAGAAAGGCAAGAGGGAATGGTGGAGGACTCCAGAGTGCACATGGAGGACTTGGTCTCCAATAGATCCTACCACACTGTCCAAAAATGATATCTGTAAGATAGTGATAATATTGATGGATCACCAACATCAAGCAAGAACATGAACTCATACTGGGACTGATGGGTGGTTAAACATTCTATTGAAAATCCCTGTTAACATTAGAGAATTATTAGAATTCAGATGAAAAAGCAAGTGAGCTAGAAGGACAGGAGTATATAATATACACTGGTAAAGCTAGGTTCAGATTTTTTCCATGGGCCCTTAATCAGTGGCCATTTGTCTCCTGCCCTGATTGGGAATGATTCAATACCTATAAAGTAGAATGTCAGAAGTGACCTATGAAAATAGCGTAGAAGGTGGAGTCCTTCTCATATCACAATAACACTTCCTCAATTAAATGCCCATGACAAACAAAACAAGAGACAACTTTGCAGTATACTATAAAAGTACCCCAGGATGATTTGGGTCTTCACATAAATTCTTTACTGATGATAAATCAAGAGAACTTTAACTCAGGTTAGACTTTCTCAGCTTCTTACTGTGTTGAGCACCAAACAGGAACTCCACCAAGTATTCATTTGCTTTGCTATGAATATCAAATATACGAATTGTCTGAGTATTTTTTTTTTTTTTTTCTCCTAGAGTTTTTAGTAATCCTAGATTGGGCTTTCAGGAACTGGGAGGTGGAGGAAACAGCCTGAAGAATTTTTCACCATAATGTAGACTTTCTGGTATTCCATTGTTATTAGTCACCCTGCACTCCTCTGGACCTGGAAGCTGGAATTTAGAGCCTCTTTGATTTAGTTTCTCCCCAGAATATCCTCCATTTCCTGCCAGGTGGAGAAGGGTGGTTACCTAACTTGTGGGGGCTGAAGGTAGGCCTTCAGGCCCACATGCTCCTTATATAGATTCTCAAGCAGTTGGCTATCTTAACTCTGACATGAAAGAAATTTTGTCCCTCCAAGTTCTGAGCTTTTTTGAATTGATGAGGGCAGTTCTGCTTGCTTGCCATTGGTCTCCATCTTGACAAACATTTAGGTTTGACTTCCATCTGCTAAATCATTACCCTTTCCTCTATTAGCTTTTCCACATTCATATATTCAAAGTTACAGATATCTCTAAATCTCATTGAAGATGCAGTTCCTTTGAAGGTAGACCAAGAGATCATGAAAGACAAATGTTAAATGGTGTGTTAAATGGTGGAAGTGATCCTTTAGCAATTGAAGAATATCTATAACCTTGGGCACATTTATTCAGAATAAATTGTTAGAAATGTTGTAGCTTTGTACATTTGTTCTGGTTTTTCAAAGGTGATACTTAAAAAAAACAAGTTACAGTTGAAGTTTCAAAACATGTGAAATCCTTACTATTTTGAGCTAATTGAACTTATACTCTTAGACAAATAATATCTTTACCATGCCATATCTTTAAATTAAGTGTAATTTCTTAACATTGGTGGAGTTGACCCCAAATTCTTTTTTTAGCATATCTGTATACTGAAATCTTGTCCCAGTTCATACATAAATGTATGAGACATCCATAGTGATGTTAGCCATCATTTCTGATGCTAGTTTTTAGGACATAACCACCACATTCTACTAAGTCTTGCTGCAATGCTACTAAATGGTTCTGAAATAACCAAGCCTGTGCCAAGCTTTATTCCAGAAAATGTAAAACAAACAACAAACTAAACCAGCATATTGTTCATATTTCTAGGAACACTAACAAATACCACACATGAAAAAAAATACTTGACCTTTCCAACATGTATACAGTTGACAAAATTCATCAGTATTTAGAGAAAAAACTCAGTACCGGTATTAGCCAGCATATATGGTCAACTTTGTTTAATTTTTAGGAAGAAAAAAGTTGCCTTAAGACTTTCAAATCCATAATTCCCTCAGCAAAATGTTGACTAGTTTAAATTCTAACTGTTTGAAAAGATAAAGTAGACAACGTATAGATTTATACAAATTGTATTTCAGTCAAATATATCTATTCATATGTTTTAAACTCTTGCACATATTTTTTTCTAAAAGTTTATGCATGCCTAAATTCCAACTGGATCATTGGTCATTCATCTGACATTTGGTATGTCAATTGGTATGAAATATTGCCTGAGTTTAGACTTCTTCCTTTCTTTAATAGTGCTTTTAATCATATCTTCTCTGTACTGGTCTTGAAGAAGCTAATTTTGTTGTTAGAATTGTCTGGTGGAGTCAGAACAATTAGTAACAAAGAAAAGCACAATCCCAGGCCAAAAAAATGTAACTGAAAATAAGACATGCCTGTTAGACTATAGGTGAGAAATGTTGGGAAAAGGTATGAGGAATCAAATCCTATTCAAATGGTGTGGAGAATAGCTGCTCATGGAACTTAACCTTGGAATAGAGCTCTTAGAGAGTAAGAACTCAAGAAGTTCTAGGTCCTGGATTCAGCAGAATGAGCAGTGTACTTGGGGTTTCAGCAGAAAGCAGAGCACAATGGAAAAACACTCACTTGGGAACCACAGAATCAGGGGTGCAAACCCAGGCTCTACTATTCACTCATTAGGTGACGTTGGGCAAAGATTGGCCTCTGAGCCTGATTCCATATCCATATGTGGAATTAAATGATGCCCAGCTTCATTAATTGTTATTATGCTTACAGATAGTATTTGTAAAATGTCTGGCAGAGTCAGAGCTTAAAGATGATAGAAGCTATTACTATTAATACTGATTTCAAAGTAGAATCAGATTTTTTTTTAATGGAAAAAAAGAGATCCCCTCAGTGAAGAATAAATATCCAAAACTAGTGGTAATTCACACAAGGTTGGATTCTGTGACTCTAGTTAGTGTCTGTGTGTTGTCTTCTTGGATATACTTTGCAGCCTGCAGAGTATATTTTGCCATCTCAAATGTCCATGGTCTAGTGACCTACCGTGGAGTAAGGACACAGATCTTGGACTATGGTGGTGTGATTTGATCATTGAAGATTGCTCAGTGTTTTCATATTTATAGTGCAAACATACTAGCCAGGTAAACTGGGTATTCAGCCCACCTGAACTAAAACCCTTAAAATATAGTAACATAAAGAGCAATGTATCAGCAGAAACTACTTTTTTTGAGTTCACTATAAATGGGCCCTGTTTTATCATTGATAAGAAAGTTACAACAAGACTCATCTTCTTATAATTTCTCTAAAATGTCACTTGTGTATACCCGCCATCTGTATTACATAGAATTTTTTAAATGTCTTATTTGTATTATTGGCACATTTAAAATGCTTTTTCAAATTGCAGTTAAAATGGTGTATTGATCAACTTTTATTTACTGTAGTAAAATATATATATGTAAATTTACCACTTTCACCATTTTTAAGTATACAGTTCAATAGCATTAAGCACATTTACATTCATTGTACAATCATCACCACCATTCAACTCCAGAAAATTTTTGTCTCCCTAAACTGAAACTCTATACCCATGAAACAATAGCTTCCCCCTACCTCCCCCAGCCTCTGATAAACTCTATTCTACTTTTTGTCTCTACGAATTTGACTATTCTAGGTAACTCATATATTTGTCATTTTGTGTCTGGATTATTTCACTTCACATGTCTTCAAGTTTCACCCATGTTATAACATGTATGAGAATTTCCATTAAGGTTGTGTTACTTTATTTCTTCCAAAGGCATAATTTATTCATTAACTTTTTAAATAGGCTTTAATATATATATATATATATATATATATATATATATATATATATATATATATTTTAGAACAGTTTTAGGTTCACAGCAAAATTGGGCAGAAGGTATAGAGATTTCCCATATAATCCCTATCCCTGCATGTGCATAGCCTCTCCCATTATCAACATCTCCTAACAGAGTGGTACATTTGTTACAATTGATAAACTTATACTGACACTCATCATCACCCAAAGTCTATAGTTTACATTATGGCCACTCTTGGTGTTGTACATTCCTTGGGTTTGGACAAATGTATGATCATATGTATCCACCATTACAGTGTCATGCAGAGTATTTTCACTGACCTAAAAATCCTCTGCTCTCTATTTATCCCTCTCTCCCTACAACCCCTAGAAAATACTGATCTTTTTGCTGTCTCCATAGTTTTGTCTTTTCCAGAATGTCATTTAGTTGGAATCATACAGTATATAGCCTTTTCACATTGGCTTCTTTCACTTAGTAATATGCATTGAAGTTCCTCCACGTCTTTCAGAACTTTGTAGCTCACTTTTTTCCAGCATTGAGTAACAGTCCCTTGTCTGGATGTACCACAGTTTGTCCAATCACCTACTGAAAGGCATCTTAATTGCTTCCAGGTTTTGGCAATTATAAATAAAATGGCTATAAACATCTGTGTGCAAGTTTTGGGTTGACATAAGTTTTCAGCGTCTTTGGCTAAATACCAAAGAATGCAATTGCTGGATTATGTGGTAAGAGTATGCTTAGTTTTGTAAGAAACCAGCAAACTATTTTCCAAAGTGGCTGTACCATTTTGCGTTCCCACCAGTAGTGAATGAGAGTTCCCGTTATTCTACATCCTCACCAGCATTTGATGTGTCAGTGTTTCATGTTTTAGTCATTCTAATAAGTGTGTAGTGGTATCCCATGTTTTAATTTGCTTTTCTCTGATGACATATGATATGGAGCATCTTTTCAGATGCTGATTTGCCATCCGTATATCTTCTTTGGTGAGGTGAGTATTAAGATCTTTGGCCCATTTTTTTAAAAATTGGGTTGTTTCCTATTGTTGAGTTTTAAGAATTATTTGCATATCTTGGATAACAGTTGTTTATTAGATATATTTTTTGCAAATATTTTCTTCTAGTCTGTGGCTTGTCTTCTCATTTTCTTGACATTGTCTTTTGCATAGTAGAAGTTTTTAATTTTCATGAAGTCCATCTTACCAATTACTTATTTCATGGATTGTGCCTTTGGTATTCCCTCTAAAATGTCAGCACCCTACCCAAGGCCACCTAGGTTCTCCTACGTTATTTTCTAAGAGTTTAATCTTGCATCGTACATTTAGTTCTGTGATCCATTTTGAGTTAATTTTTGTGAAGGATGTAAAGTGTGTCTAGATCATTTTTTTGCATGTGGATGTCCAGTTGTTCCAGCACCATTCATTGAAAAGAGTATCTTTTTTCTTTGTATGGCTTTGCTCCTTTGTCAAAGATCAATTACTACATTTATGTGGGTCTGTTTCTCGGCTCTCTATTCTGTTCCATTGATCTATTTGTCTATTCTTTCACTAATACCACACTGTCTTAATTACTATAGCTTTAAAGTAAGTCTTGAAGTTAGGTAGTGTCAGACCTGTAACTTTATCTTCTCCTTCAGTATTGTGTTGGCTAGATAGACTGTCTTCTGCCTTGCCATGTAAACTTTAGAATGAGTTTGTCAATATCCACAAAATAATTTGCTGAGGTTTTGATTGGGTATTACATATATTTTTAAAAGTTTAATTCTCAGAGTTTGGAGAGTGTCCTGTTGGAATCACACACAAAGTTAAAAAATGGCCAGTAAATCCAAGGCTTTTTGGAGTGAATGATCAGAAACAGGACAGGCTTGGTGGAGCTCATGCTGATTTGCCATATAGGATTATGACCTTCCTGCTACTAAGTCCCAGCTCTAATGCCACCAGGTCAGAGAATTGTGGATGTGAATAATACTTTCAGTATTTTAGAATTTAATTTATATCATTGATATTTTGTTACAGCTTTCTTTGAAAACCAAAAAATACATAAGCAGAATAAATTCAACTCTTCTCTCACCCTCTTACCATGTCTCCCTTAGCCAGCGTTAAATATTTTAACAAAACAACAACAACAAAATGATTGGAATGGTTACAATGCTACCTGGTAAATGAGAGAAAGAGAGAAGTGTACTTCTGCAGAGTTAACAGCAAGCAAAATTTTATTTCCAATAAAAACTTTTGCTTTGTAGACTATTTTAATATGCCACAGAATGAATAATTATGTTTAAAAGGTGTCAATAAAATTAAAGGAGACAAGAAAGAGGTGCCTGCCATAAAGCCAGAATTGAAAACTTCTTTTGAAGCTGTAAAATATCATTAATCTTTGAGTGAAGTGAAAACAATCCTCTCTCTATTCTCACACAGACAGCTGCTAATAGTTAGGTAGTTTCAGGAAAAAAAATATTTTGACATGGAAAATGCTAGTGCATTAGGCATGGGCAACTATGTCTAGAATCCAAACTGATTCAACCAATAAAATATTTAAAAAAATAAATTTCATTAAAAATATTTTAATGAATATATCAAACTACCCATAATGATTCTTTTCTTGATCATTTCTGTATTACATTAATAAATTCATAATGAGTTTCTCCTCACCCATTTAAAAAATTATGACTGGTATCAAAGAAATCATCATTCATATCACAAATCACATTTTTTTTTTTATTTTACTTTATCAGCATGCCCATATGAGTAGGTTAAATTTAATATAGCTACTGTTTAAATACCAAACACCACTTATGGTCTATGGAGTTTCACCGTTATCTTATATATTTTTATTTTTATATATGGCCATTGATTTAAGTGGAAACTTTGCCAACATTAATGAGTCATGTCCATGAGCACATGCTCATTTTTATGGTTTCCCCAAGTGAACCTGAATCATGGATCTTGCTTTTCCAGCTCAGCTAGACTCAACAAACTTTTTCTCTTATAATTAAGGCATAGGTCATTGCTTTGGGTAGGAACTGGTTCCAGTGGAGCTCAGGAGAACTATTAATCTATTCCTGCTGGACATTGTTTGGTCTTCAGTCTTTTTCATCACATTAACACAGATGAACACATTACAAAGTCATATTCTAAAATGGCTAGATTTGCTCTTCAAACATACTTGAAATGGCACTGTCTCTTAAAAGAGACATCAGCCTTTCAATGACTCATTACAAAAGTAGACAAGATAATATAAAATTATCTTCTGTAATTTTTTTGTTTGTAACTCAGAGCTATATTAATGAAGAGATTGGAAATTTCTTAATTTTAATTATTAGCAAATCAATATTTGCTGAGTTCCTAATGTATATAAAACTCAATGAGAAGTATTATTTGATACATCATAAAAAAGTGGAATAATAATTCCTGATATTCAGTTATTATAAATAACTGAAAGACTAATTTATACTCGTATGTGTGTGCCCATATTTATAATCAATTTTTAAATGTATCAATCAGGTTTTAAACAATGTAATAAAGTTTGTTTGTTTTTTCCTAATCTAACTGAAAGGGGTAATAAACATAAAACATCTATTAATTATGTATTCAATACAGTAATTATTATTAACAAAAGTATTGTTTTATTTTTGTAGTATTCATTAACATCAAAACAGTTTCCAGTGTCATTAGAATAAAGAATTGGCTATGATGTTTTAATAAATTTCTTAGTCATCATTTTATGCCTCTAAATTTATTCCTAAAAAGTAAGTTTCTCACCTTCAAGTCAAATTCAAACCCTCCAAAAATATCAAACTCAGCCCTAAATTTTTGCCTAACATTATAGGTAATTTATTTATATATTCATACCATATTTTTCCTGTTTGGTCACATATCATTTTGTTTATCTTGCAAAGCGTAATTAATTTCATTATATATTTTCCTTATTATTCACATGTAAAATAATAATATGCTAAAGTTAATATTTTGGCTTAAATTTTACTATATATTACATAAATGTAATTGTGAGTTTTGAGCTCTGTAATTATATGTAAATATATCTGTTTTGAATTTAATCTAAGTTTAAAATATTAGAATATGTCTTCACTGTTTGACTTCCAGATTGAATTGATAACTGGAATTCTGAAATTGACATTTCTGATATAATCTTTATTAGTCCTACAATATCATAGCTATGGAAGCAGTGTATAAATGAAAGAAGCATTGATTTTGGAGTGAAAATGAATATGGACCTTTGGCATAGTTTCAGAGAAGCTAAGCTGAGTACAGCTTTGTCCATGGGGATGTTAAAGCAGAATTGTCTCATGAATCCTGTTAATATGCATTGTAACTGCTATGTGTCATAACAGCTATCTAAGAGACTTTGAATATTTAGCTTAATTTTGGTAAAATTAGAATTATAGTAACACCTATTACACATATAGCAACACCAATGCTACATATTGTATAGATCACATTAGATGATAGATGGGGCAGGCCTTAACAATTGCAAAGTATTGGGCAAATGTTTGTTATTATTTGAATCTCTTCCATGTGATTTTAATTATTTTCATATTTCTGGTTTTAGGATGTCATTTTTTAAAAATCCAACAATTCCATCGTTGATGATGGTGGGAAACACTTATAATGTTGAACCACAATAAATAAAGAAGGGCCCCAAATGTGGTAAAAATCCCTGCCACTATAATAGAGAATGCAAAGAGAAAACCCAGGGCAGAGCGGGCAGAACTCAGAGTTCTTCAAAGCAAGTGGAAACCTTCAAAGTCAAAATAAATAACCTATTGTTTCTTTGGGACAACTAGATTGGGGTAGACTGGATGGTCTCTGAAGCACCCTGAAATCCATTGGCATCATGTTTGGAAGGTGAGGCAAGACTGAATGAGGAAATGTAAAAACATGGCACCTTGGCAAGAAACAGTCCATTGATATGGCAATGTGGTGGAGAAATTCTCAGTGTGTACGGTCCTGCAACTGTGAATATTCCTCAAGCAAAATTTAAGACAAGTCACACATGCACACATACCTACCTTTTGTCATGAATTTTTTCTCTTGAGCTATAGAGACTACCAGGATGCCAGCTTAAAAAAAAAAAAGAAAAAGAAAAAGAAAACAAAAAAACAGCAACTGAAAGCCAAAAAAAACTGAGCAGAGACATCAGTTACCACACATAACATGGAGACCGCTTTCATAATTTGAGTCCAGGCAAGTTCCAGACTCCTAGGCGAAAAAAAATCTGATAATCCTCAGAAGAGCAAAAACAGATTCTATAGTTGCTACACTTCCTAACTAAAATTTATTAGTAATATAAAAAGAATTACACAATAAACAGGGAACAAAGATGTCAACAGAAACTAAAGTGGGCCCAGGGATTGAATTTAACAGTTACAAACTTCAAAACAGTACTACCAATATATGCAAATAATGAAAGAAAATTTGTTCAAATAATTTTTTAAAATGAGAAAACATTTAGGGATACCAACAGAGAAATTGAAACTATTTTAAAAGTCTGAAAACTCTAGATACTAGATATAAAAAGTACAACCAAAAGAGAAAAACAAAACAAAACCTGGCAATAAGCTCAACTACAGATTTTAGATGACACAGGAAAAAATTAGTATGGAAGAAAATTAAAACATTTTGTGACAATATCAAGTGGTAAAGCACATGTAATTAGAGACCAAGAAAAGTAAGACTCAAAAACATGGTGGGGGGTGGGGGGTGCGGATGAAAGAAACATTTAAAAAAAATAATACCTTAAAATTTCCTAAATTTGTTGAAAAACATAAACGTACAAATTCAAGAAGTTCTGTGAAACTTAAGTAAAATAAAAACAGAGGAAATCATATGCAGGCACATCAGATTCAAACTAATGAAAACCAAAAATAAATAGAAAGCTTGAAAGTGTGAAAATGGATAGAGGAAAACTTATTTAAAATCTGAGTCGGGAAGCCCTGAAGGGGGAGCACTCAGGCACTGCCACTCACCACACCTTGCAATTTCCAACAGTAATAACCTATCCTTATACTTCTGGACAAGAAGAAACATTTCACTACTCCATCAAAAGGAAGGAAGATTTTTCTCCTTGCCTAGCAATAGACCCTGCCAATGAGAAACTGCCATGTCTCAGTCAATGGGAAGCCACTATACTTCAGACTCCCAGACTTCCCTGTACCTCTTGTTTATAATAGCCGCTCCTAATTCCCTCCTTTTTTTCTATAAAGTAATTGTTCCTCTCCTTTGTTATCTGGATTTGCCTATGGTTTGCCATAGCTTGTGTGTCCTAATTGCAATTCCTCCACCATTCTAAAATAATCAAGTTTGCTGGTAAAATAACTGGCAATTTTATTTTGAAGGTTGACAAAGCAGCAAGAGAAAAATGATACATTATGTAGAGAGCAATAATAGTGTGATTAATGTTTGATCTTTCATCAGAAACAATGGAGGCTAGAAAATATTGAGATGATACATGCAATGTACTGAAAGAAAAAATTTACTATTCAAGATACTTACAGTCATAAAAATTATCCTTCAAAACTAAAATTAAATTAAAGACATTTTTAGGTTAAAGTAATTGAGAGAAATTAATGCTATCAGAATGGCACTATTTAAAATGCTATAGAAATTTCTTCATTGAAAACTGGAAAATTGTACCAGATTCAGGTATACCAGAAGAAATAAGTTACACCAAAAAATGTAAATATATGATATGTGAGTTAATATAAATGTGTAGCTATCTCTTTTTTATTGGCTTCTTGAAAAAAAATATGTATATTAAAGCCAAATTTATACTACTATATTATTGGAATTATATATATGAAAACAATACAAAGAAGAGAGGGATAAACAGAACTATACAATTGAAAGTGACCTATATTCAACTGGAAGTCATTCAAAACTAATTAGGAAGATTTTGATAAGTTAAAGTTGTATGTTATAATCCCTAGAGGAATCACTGATAAATTAGATACAGGAGTATACTAAAATGTCAATACAAGATTTACGATAACATGCTGCAAAGTATTTGTTTAACATAAAAAAAGCAGGAAGGAGGGGTAGAGGAAAAAAACGAAATGAAACAAAAATAAGCGCAAAATGTTAGACTTAAAATGCACAGTAATAAATAATTTTATTAAACACACAAAATAAAAGGCAGAGAATGTGAAATTGCATTAAAAACAGGACTCTACACTATGCTGCCTAAAAGAGACATACTTTCAATACAAAGACGCAAATAGGTTGAAAGAAAAAGGATGGAAAACAATGTGCATGTAAACAGTAAACATCAAAAAACTAGAGTTGCTATAAGGCAAAATAAACTTCTAGCCAAGAAACATTACTGCTGAAAAAGTGAAACACTTTTTGAAGTTAAAAGACTCTATACAAGAAGGTACAATAAAAATGTATACGCACCTATTAAAGAGCTTCTCAAATTGGCAGAACTGGAAGAAGAAATAGATAAATATAAAACAATAGTAGAAGAGTTCATTACTCCTCTCTCAGTATTGGATAGAAAAAGTAGACAGAAAATCAGGAAGAATATAGAGGACTTGAGCAACACTATGAACCAACTAATTGATATGTAAAGGAGACACAATACGACACAAAATCTTTTCAAGCATACATAGAGAATTTACCAATATACACCATAGGCCATACAACAAATAAATTTAAATTGAAATCATCCATAGTGTGTTCTCTAATAAGAAAATTAAACTTGAATTCAAACAAACATATCTGGGAATTCCCCAAAATACTTAGAAATTAAAGAATTTGCAAGTTAAACAAAAACTTGGGAATTAAGTAACCCACTGGCCAAAGAAGAAATCAAAAGGAGAATTAGAAAATATTTTGAGATGAATGATAATGAACACATGATATATCAAAATTTGTTAAATGAAATCAAAGCAGTGCTTTACAGTGAAATTTATAAGCTTTCAGTGCTTACAGTAGGAAAGAAGAAAGGTTTAGAATCAATGATATAAGCTTTCAATTTAAGAAGCTGTCAACTTAAGTTAGCTAACAAAAGAAGCTAACATTAAACCCTATTTTAGTAGAATGAATGAAACAAGAAAATGAGTTGAAATTTAATGAAATAGAAAAGAGTAAAGCAGTAGAGAAAATAAGTGAAACAAGGAGGTGGATTTTGAAAAATTAAATGAAATTGATAAAACTCTTGCTAATCTGATCAATAAAAAAAGAGAAAACATACAAATCATCAATATCTGAAATAAAATGAAAGAAAGGGTTCTACAGATATTGAAAGAATATTATGAAAAACTTTATGCTAATAAATTTAATACTTAGATTAAATAGATATTTCCTTAAAAAAAAAACACAGATAAAAATATGACTCAAGAAGAAGTAGAAAATCTGAATTGCCCCATGCCAACTAAAATATTGAATTTATAATTAAAATGCTTTCTATAAAGAAAATCCCAGGCCCAGAGGGCTTAATTAGTAAATCCTATGAAACATTAAAGAAAAAAAAAATCAATTCTACACAAATTCTATCAGAAAATAGACGAAAAAGGAACATTTCCCAACTCATTTTTTATGAGGCCATTATTCTTCTGATACAAAAATCAAAAAGAAAAATAATTACAAGGACAAAAACTATAGACAAATATTCCTTATAAGCGTAGTTGCAAAAATTCTTAATGACATTAGCGAATTAAGTACAACATGAGAAAGAATATACGAAGGAGAACAAAATATTTGCATTTGAGGTTAAACAAGTAAATTGGGAAAGACAAAAAGTGAAGCGTGCCACTTTAAAGTCAGATATGAATTCACATTCTGCTTTCATTTGTGTTATAACTCTGAAAGGTTTCTAAATCTGTGTACCAACTATAAAATGGGGAAAAGAAAACCCATCTCAAGGGGTTATTGTTAGGAATAAGCGAAATCATGTATTCACATTGCTTAAAACAGAACCCAGAGCATTAAACAAGATCAACACATTTTTAGATGTAGCTATCACGCTGTGAAAAGAGTGAGAAAAGGCACAGAATTATCAAAGCACAAACATGTCTTGGGAAAGAATAAGATTCTTCTTTCCCTGGATGACTAGATGTAAAGTAAGGGAATCAACTATTAAGATGCATATACTGAAGGTCATGATAAACAGAATGTGGATTTTATTGTATACCCATCAATGAATAGTTGAATCAGGTAGTAAAATATTCAAAGCTTTAAGAAGAGTACTCTGGCAGTGTAAAAAATGGGTTGAATATTTATTTAGACTATGTATGTGTTTATTGCAATAGTCTAGACAGGGAAACTGACATTAAGGTATTTTCAGAGAAAATGAATGTTTTGAACATTGCCAGAGTAGAACGGAGGAATCTTGGATTCTGAGGATGAAGGAGGAGATGAAATGATTTTGAGGCTTATATCTGGATGAACAACAGAAGGCTGGTAATTCCAAAAAGAGATAGAGAAAAAAATATAGGCATTCTTTTCTAGAAAGGATCAGTAAGTCATTTATGATATTAAAGTGATCAACTCTCCCTTCAGGATATAATATGCTCTGCATCCACTGAAACGCTTTGCTCTTTAGGCAAGTCATTCAGCTTTTCTCCGCTTCAGATAACTTATCTCTATTTAGAAAGGGAAAGTTAACAAATGTCTGATATGATTACCAAATTGTTGTATTGCAGTGAGGATAAAGCCCTATGCAAACAAGAATTTACTGTTGTTATTCAAACAGCATGTAATCCCATCACATCGAGTATTTGCTTAAGCTAGGCTGTTATCTGATGGAGCACATGTTTTTCCTATGGTCAAAGCCAACCTCTATGTGTGTCCACATGGTGCTCTGCAGTCAGAGTTCAGGGGGACTATCATTTGTTCTCATAAAGAAGACAGTCTTTGCTTTTCCTCATCTCCTCACTCCGGAATTGCATACTGTATAAAACGGCTTGCCCCAGGTTTAGACAAACACACTTATAAATTAGAAATAAAAAAAAAGAGGACCAAACATTTATAAAATATATCTGTACACAAAATAGGAGATTAAACATGTGTGAAATTTACCACAGTGCAAGGGAGTATGTGGGAATATTGTGACATTGTTGCTGAATCCTCCTAGGTTTGATAAAAGAGAGGCATCATCTTGTTTCTGACTGGAGCACACAGAGAAGACTTCAGGGAGAAAGTGACATGATATTGACTCTTAAAAATGTGAGCCTTCATACCTAATGTCCCCATAAAGCACCCTCTTTTTTTGTCTTCTTTCTCTTATAGCATCTCCCCCACTCCCTCAGGTATAGGTTCCCTCATGGTCTTTCTGTTCACTCTCTACCCTCACAAAAATCTCCCGGCACCTAAAACGCTGAGAAATCTGTAAATAAGTGTTAGAACTAGAAGCAATAGTGTCCATTGAACTCAAAAAAAGCCTGGAAACTTTGGCTAGAAATAAATGGTAAAGATTTATTTAAGGGTCTTAGAGTTGCAACTAGGGAACATTGCTAGGCAAAAATCTGTAAGTATTTCAAAGAAGAAAGAACAGTTAAGAGCTCTTATAGTAGAAAGTACATCTTTGAATTATCAGTTCTGTATTCTTAGCCCTAGAGTGGGTCCAGGATGGTTAGCAGTCACCTGTCAGGTGTCTTGGTGATGGAAGCCAGGTGGTTTGGAAGATGGGCACCAGGAGGTCGGGTCATGTCTGGTGTTCTGGATAATGGATGTTGGGTGAATGTCAGGGGGTCTGCATATGTGAGTCCTTCAGGGAGTAATCACAGGGTTATCTGGATGTCTGGTGTATGTCCAGGTATGAACACACAATGAACTGATGTGTATCCAGACATTGACGCAAGACTGGAAAGTTCAAAAAATTAAGTTCCCAGGCTAGTTAGAACAAGAATAGAATTATTTCCTTATGCCTCAACCTTTATAATATTAATAATTTTACCAGCTTATTTAAATTGACTTCATTTTATATATTCCCTCTATTCCTCAACAGCTACCTTTCCCTCTGGGTATCTGTAGTTTTAATATGCAGAGAACAAAATTAATAAATATCTAATGGTAGAATTCCAGGGACTTAAAATATTAGCAAAGCTAATTTTTAGTGGTTAGGCCAGCAACTGGGGAATCAGCTCTGCTTATCAATTTTAAGTGGCACATAATCTGCTGCTACATTCCAATAGCACGAATCAGAAAAATACCAGAATGGCAATTGGAATGTGACTTTTGGGGTTCATCTTTTAAAACATCAAAGAGAACAGCACCTTATTATTGCACAATGTGCGAATGTCAGTACAGAACCTAATAATTTGTAAGAAGATGTGAAAAAATGACTAGAGATGGCCTTCTTTGGGTTGCGTCTGGAGGGACCACTCAGTCAAAGAAAAGTACCATTTATGTACCCACGGGTATATAGAAATGTAAATCATGGACATGTGATATTTGAGCCTTTGAGAAACCTGAATATTAAATTGGCAGCTGTGCAGCACAGTTGTCATTGCCAAGTCATTGTTAAATTCCTCTTAAAATATCCCATGGGTTGAGTGAGGGAAATATTTTGGTAAGTGCCCAGAATTTCACTAGGAATTCATATACTGTTTCTGTACTTGAAGCTAATAAAGACACGCCCTCTGAAACTTCCCTAAATATGGTTTCTCTAGGTAACTTTTTGGTTCATTTTATTTGTTTACAGGGAACTTTACTCTTTGAACACGTGGACTTCATTGCAACACTTGTTTCTCTGCATGCATTTAAATGCTTATGCTTAATGGTCAATTAATAACTCAAAAAACAACCTAATTTTCCTTTCTTGAGGTAGGAGTATTTACCAGAAATGTTGGCTGAAACATGATTTTAAAACTTATTATGCGTGAAAAACAAGGAACTGGTGGGTGGTCAGTACAATGCGGTAGAGTCACAATGGAAACCAAAGCAAACTGAAAACCTCCTTGTGGAAAACACTGTATGTTCAGAGATAAAAATACATCAAGATCGCTGTTCAGCAGTGAGCTTCTATAGCAAAAATAAAGCTAATTCGATGTTGCCTCAGAACAGAGTTTTTAGTGGTTAGGCTTAAAATGTAAATAACAACAACAAAAAGTGATAGGAAAAAAGCATAAAATGTGATTGAGTTAAATTTGTGTCAGTGAAATGAATGAATTCCTGATAAAAGTAGAATGGTACTTGCTTTTAAAAATGAGGATCTGTACCCATCGTTTTACGTATTTTTATAGTTCTACCTGGATACAGAGGCATGAAACACGATTCCCACTGACATTTTGTTCTGCTTTGGTCATCTTGTGTTCACTGCTGAGTTAAAGTAAGGAGTCGGAGCTCCAACTTCCCCTACCTTTGAAGCTCCTAACTAAAGAAATAAAGGTATTAATTATCCCAGAGCTACTTCAGATGCTGCCTCTCACAGGAGCTGCTGATAGAATATTGAGAAATAATACTGGGAGCTTATGGAGGTCCCCAGGTTTCTGAGGCGGGACATCAATAACAAATAATGACCATTGTGATTTCTGTTCCGTGAACATTCTGAGCTAGAAAAGTTGGATACATATTCAAGCTTCATTTTCTTTAAAAAAAAAAAAAGACTCAGAATGCTATTGAGTCCTCTGATTCCTTAAATACACTTCTTTCCCAACTTCTTTCTTTCTTGTTGTGAAATTCAATTGTTAGTGACCGAAGTCCCTCGAATGTACTTAGCATTTGGCCAGCTTCTGTGGAAAGCTGAAAAGAAGTGTAAGATGTGATTCACATCTGTGCTTTTTCCTTTGATCACTATTCTGACTCAAAAGCCCTTCCTGTTGCCTGGCCCTTCCCCAACTTTCCCCATTATTTCCTGATGAGGAAGGGCATTATCAAGTGCTAACTTCTTCTGAAAGCTTTCTCTTTCTTATACAGTTCTGATCCTCATCTACTAATTTCTTGAGGGCTAAGCTTGTCTTACTCATCCTTGAAGTCTGAAGTGTCTAGTTGTGTGTCTTGTGCATAGTAGGCACTCCTTAAAGAGAGGTTGAATTTTACTGCCTGGTCAAGAAAACAAGCTCCTGATTCAGGAGACAACCAGTAGCAATCATGTTACAAAGTAATGCTGCATAGGTAACAAAATGAGTGGCCCCTGCAAGATGATGCAGGAGTTTTGAGAAAAGCAAATTCCATACACAGAATTGAAGAATGTATCATGGAGAAGAAGGAAGGTGAGTTGGGCATTGAAGGAAGGTAGGAATGGGATAAAGGTAAAAAAGGGGAGGAAACATATTTATAGGCAAAGATATATACCTGGCTAGAGTGGCACATTCTAAGAAGAATAAGAAATAATGACGATATCTGAATTTTATGGAGCATTGTAAAGTGGGGGAGGGAAGGGGAATTATCAACCTAGTCTGAGAGGTCTTTTGACTTTTTCCAGTTTCCTAGATAATAAAATACACATTTTACATATCTCTCTTGACCTCTCAATCGATGCAATAACACCAACGACACAACTAACATGTTTTTATTTGTCAGGTACTGTTTTAAGTGTTATATATTCATTAGGCACTAGTCAGGGATTGTTTCCACTTTATAATTTAGGAATCTGAGACTCAGAGAAGTCAAATAATTTTTCTGAAGTTACACACTTAGTAGATAATGAAAATTCAATTTTATATTCTCTGACACTAGCACCAGCTCTTTCCAACATTTCTTTTTTCTAAAAAAAAAAAACCCATACTCATTCTCAGAAGCTTCATAGGATGTGTCAGGTGTTACTTATAGCCAAAGAATAAACATAGCATATATTCCTGGAGCATCAATTTTACCTACAAAAACAAGGTGAAAAAAAATCACGGATATATTAAAAACAATGCTAAATTAAAAAATAAATGAGAAATTAACCCAAACGCAGCCTTTAAGAAAGACTTTAAGGATAATTGTTCTTTAAAGAAAAATTCAGGCTTTCTTCAAATAGCTAACTATAATGGATGTTTGTTCGTGTTCAGTACTCAGCACCCACTCACTCTTTCCTGCAGATATTTTAGACCTCCCAATTTACCACCTCCTTCTATTATTTGCCGTCTTAGAGTCTCAGAAAACAATGTGCCTTCTCTTCACTCACCAAGAGGTAAGCAGAAAGCCAAAGCTAACATAATGAGGTTTTCTCTTCTTGGATTTTGAATCTTGAGCCTAAAGTCAGAAAACATATGGAATTTATGCCTCCTAGTTCTCATGGCTCACTGATGAAGGCAAGAGTTTTTATTGCCGCAAAAGCCCCAGGAGCTAACTGCTCCCTGAACTTTCTTACCCTGGTTATCGTGCTTCCCCTTCCATTTGTGATCTCACTCAGCAACTCACAATAAATTCTTTTTTTGCTTAAATTATCCAGAGTCTGTTTACCCTGCTTGCAACTGAAGAATCCTGATGAATGTACTGCTCTCCAATTTAAATATAAAATACAACTGTAATATAATTTAAATGTAATATAAATTTATATTTATTTAAATAAAAGTTTAAATATTTAAAAAAACTAAATATTTTGACCATGACGTACAATGCGATGCGATGTGCAGGTGTGTGTATTCCTATATGTGTGAGAGATAGGTGTATATGGATGAAAATAATAACAAATAGAGGGTTAGCTCAGGGAGAAGAAGTTATTAGTCTGTTTTGAGGGGTGCGTTGACTTTTTCCACCAAAATATTTACAAAGTAAAATATATATAATAAATAAATATATCTACACACTCATAATTGACCTTTTTGGGACCTCTGTTAGAGCATGTGGCCCGTTTTGTTGTATAGTCATGGACCCACACTGTTTGCCCATGCAGGTTTCCCAGGAGTAAGTAGCCCTTGCCCACGGGAGTTATCTCCCGTCTTCCATGAAGTGGACACAGTACACGGCACCTAGGGGTTCCTGCATTCAGTTTCATTGCTTTGAATTACATAATCTCCACTTAGAATTGTGGAAATACATTACTGAAAAAGACTTAAAGATTCTGTGATCCAGGCTTTATTAACAAAGAAATCAAAGGCTAGAATAGATAAAGTGACAGGCTTAGCTGACCTAGAAAGTTAGAGACAAACTGGGACCAAATGTTCAGGTCTCTTAGTTTCCAATCCAAGTATTCTCCCACTTACGTCTCCTGACCATACTTCATCATTTAAAAGACTAAATGCATTTGAATTTATATTAAGTGCCATCAGCATCTTGTTCTTGAGGAACAAGTTTTGCAAGAGTGTCTCAAGGAAAGTCATTTCAATTCTATTCAACTGGAATGTAAACTCTTAACATAGGGTCCATCCATGCCTTCCTCTTCTCTATGTGGCCTCCAGAACACCTACTAGGCTGCCTGGAACACAAAGGCAACCAATGAAATTTCTGTTCAGTTCGTACATTATGGACTTCTTTCTGCCACCTAAAGAGTTGAAGGACATTCCCATTAGAATTCAACATACATGACTCAGAAACATCTTAAAGGGGACTCCTGGCTTTTCAGAGCAAGAGTTGCAGACAGCCCTTTGATCTATTTTCCTCCCACTTCAGGCTGACTTTCTGAACATCTGGCAGCCACCTTCTCAGTTCCCCAAATCTCCGTATATCATATGGAAATACTGATGTCTGGGTTTCAGTTCCCACCCCAGAAAGGCATCTTTGGAACAACTTTGCAATTTATAACTGAAAAATCTCTGAATTAGGTGAACTTGCATACAAATCCACTCACGCTTACCAAAATGTTTAGAGAAGAAGGATGTAGCTGGTTAAAAATGTCACCCAAAACACTTTCCTGATTAAAAATTAAGTTCTTCCCATGCCTTGGCATTCAGGAGGGAGCCATGTTTTTAAGAAAAATATACTTTTTAGAAATGTCTGACACATATTTGAGCCACACGTATAGCTAAGAGCGTTTATGTTTTGGTTGCCTGGCTGAAGAAGAAAAGGAACAAAAAACTTCATCATGGAAAATTGAGATGGAGAGTTATCATCACTGTCTGCAAATAGTTTTTTTTTTTTTTCTTTTTCTTTTTTTAATATGGCCAAGATTAGAATAACACCAAGTTCTTGCAGGGCTGTTATTTATGAGGAAATTATTTTTTTTCCAGAGAGGCAGAACCATCTACAGGGAAACTATGACCTTTTAAACAGAGGAAGGAATAGGAAACAGTTTTTTAAAAAATCAGAATGAGTGTCCTTGGCAATGAAATTTAAATAATGATTCTTTGACCTAGGCATATGCTGTTCCAAGTAGACTTAGCTACCTTGATTACTACTATGTACCACACTGTGCCATGATTTGGGGTGCATTATTGCATTAATCCTCATTTACTCCATGAGTAGATGTTGTTATTGTCCCCATTGTACAGATGAGAAAACTTAAGCTAAAAATCACATAGTTGGAAAGTGATGAAGCCGCTTTTGAACCCAGATTTTGTTTGACTCTACAGGGCATAGTTTGATCCATGCATTTCACCACTTTACCCAAAGAAATAATAGCAGGCTCTGGGAAAGAAAAGATCCAAAGAATATTTTCCTCAGGCAACAATCTTCAGCGCACCACAGGAAATGAATCCCTAGAATGCCCCACCTCAGCTCAATACCTGCTCTGAGTGAAACACGCCTGACTAAAATGTGAGTCCATGAATCAGAACTATTTACCAGGCACACAAAATAATGACTCATTTGTGGCCCTAACAGCACTCAGTGAAGCTCTAGGCACATGGATGATTTTCACAGAGCCCCTTAAATTAGCATGAGAGATAGAAGCAAAAAATTGCCATGCTGTCCTCAACCAATTGACAGAATTTGGATGCCAATAAGCTAATTGATTTCAATGCATGGGTAATTCATAATTTTATAGGATATCTTCTTCAACGATGATAACATTATAGGTAATGTTCTTCCTCTACTATTTTTATATTTCTCTGATTTGTTGTAGTGAATGGAATGTTAGGCAAGACTACAGTGAGTCTCACGATCTGAGGGAGCCAGTCGGGTTGGTCATAACCACTTAAGTTCAGTTGGTTAGCAATGTGAGAAGTAATCCAGGAAATACAACTCTTACACACGTATTTTTTCCTACCCAAAAACTCATTTCCACCCTAATGAGTAAGATGAAATCTACAGGAGAGTGGCTTCTCAATTTTTAAAAATTCTCACTGAATTTCCATTAAAAAACAGCTATTTGAATCTTGTTTCTTTTATACCACCTACCATGGAGAGGTAATTAAAGTATTTAGAAAGGGCATTTCCTTGCAGATGTGTTTTACTCAAAGTGCATGAGAGCAGCTCTTCTCAACTGGTATGGGTTACCTGTGTGCCAGGACATATTGATCTCTTCAGCCCTTATGGTGGTTGGAGCCCAGGGGTGGCCATTTCTGACTACGAGCAGGTTTGTCTAGCGCTCTGCAGATAGTAACAAGTGGCACAGGGTCCAATGATGCATCTTGGTATCACTGTAGGTGACAAGCATGAGGAGCCACATCTAGCACCCACCTTTTCTCAGGGATGTGACTGGTGGAACAAGATCTTCAAAGAGGTATCTACCACCTTTAGCAACTGGCTTCAGAGATTGCCCATCATGTTCCTCTACTGGGAAGCCATGGGAGGAGTTCGTGTTCCAGGTACTCTAGGAAAAGGCCTGTACACCAAGGTTATCTGGTCTGAGGCATGGCCAGGTCCGCAGGCAGGAGCGGCCCCAGTCAGACCTGGGTGTTCACTAAGCATAACGAATGCTCATAACTTTGATCAATGAAAGAAGGAAAAGAAGCATTAGTTTCTCTAATAAAATTCTACTTCTATCCATTTTTGGAGGGGTAAAACCAGGGGTCATAATTTTTTGTCACTTCATTTTGTCAACAAAGTATGTCTTTGTTGAAGATCAGGAATTCTATGTCACTATTTCAAACTGACTAAAAAGTTATGTTCATGAAGGCAAGCTTAAGTCACATTAGCCAATTTGGAAATTTTAATTTTGAAATTGTATACAGACTCAACAGTTAATATCATTTCTAATAATTTGGCTTTTATGCTAATGAAGTAGTATAAAGATAATTTCAGCAAGCCCCATATACACATCCCCCAAATTACCTGCAGCTTACCTCGGTGTAAATTTTATAATAGTCTGTTTGAGCCATGATTCAAAAAGGTTGAGAAGAAATGCCTTGTATAGTCCAGCTAGCAGATATAAAATAATAATAAGAATAATAAGAATACAAATAAGAATCAAGTCTTAAGTACTTTACATCTTGTATCATGTGAATAAAGCATCAGTGACCTCACTAGGACTCAGAGAATGACACACGATAAGAATTCAGTATTTCTTTGTTGTTAGGTTGGGAAGTGGTCAGATGGAAGTCCACAGCCACACTGAAAGAGCTGTCCTGGGCTTTATTCATCATCCACAAATTATAATTTGGTTCCTATTTCTCCATATCTCTGAATCCCATTTTGCTCCATTCATACAACAGAGAAAAGTTTACAAATATATCAAGTGCTTCTAAAAATAGAGAAGAAAAAGACAGATGTTGTAGACTAATGGACTTGTAATATGAACAGTTTACAGAAAAAGAAATGGAAATGGTTCTTAACTATATAAAAACACACATGCACTTTTTCATAATAAGAGACATGAGAATTAAAACGATATTGAGCTATAAGTTCTCATTTGTTACACTAGAAAGAAATCCCACATGTTTGGCAATCTAGATGACTGGAGGGGCTATGGGGAAACAGCAACTCTCATACACTTCCAGTGAGAGTGCAAAATGACACAAGCACAATGTAGGAGAACTTGGCAATGCCTAAGATTACATAGCATAAATCATTTAAATCAGTAACTCTGCTTCTGGGCACTTATACAACGGCTACTCTGCCCAAAATGTAAAATTACTGCATGCTCAAGTCAATTTTTTCTGGGCTGTTGTTATAGTAAAAACCTGGAAACATTTCAAATTTCCATCAAAAGGGACTGGTTGGAAAAAGTATAGAACACAATGGAATATTACGCATATATAAAGGAATGAAGAATATATATATATATATATATATATATACATATATACATACATATATATGTATATATGTATATATATGTGTCTGTATATATATATATGTATATATATGTGAGTGTGTGTGTGTATATATATATATATATATATATATATATATATATATATATATATATATATATATAATCTATGGCATAATCTCCAATAATTAAATTAAAAAAGCAAAGTATATATCGAATGTAATTGTTTATCTATCGAGGACAGAAGAGACTACAGCTATATATGCATGTCTTATATGAAATAAGAAAAATGGAAGAATAACCTTAATGATTTTAAATGGTTACCATAAATAAAGAGAGAGAGAAAGAAGGAGGATAGAAGGGATGGTGACAGGAGCTAGATTTCTTAGAATGTGTATTTTCTGTGTAGATTTGTATTTTGAAGCATATATGTATTTTACATAATTATATAACAAGATTTAAATTAAAAAACTATGAAATATAATTAAAAAACAAATTAATCTACAACGTGTGATCAAAATATACAGTGACTGCTGCTGCCAAGTTCCATGCAGGAATCTTCAATACAGGAAGTGGGGCGCAAATCTTAGTCACGGTGTGTGACAAGTTTCAACTTGTCCTGTGCAGTCAGTCAAATGTGAGGGACGATTGAGAGAAAGTGTGTTTTAAAGTGTGTTGTAAATCATAGACCACAAACCGCACATTACCATGAAATGGGCAAAATGTTTCATCTTCTATCTTGACAAGGCTCTGTATCACACATGGCTTCTGGTACGGCAATTTCTGTCAAACAAAAATGTTAAAGTGTGTCCTCATCCACCTTATTCACTGGATCTGGCACCATGTGACTTCGGACTCTTCTCCAAAGTCAAAATGACCATGAAAGGTATACATTTTGAATTGATTCAGGACATCGAAGCAGCCACAACAGTGCAACTAAAGACATTCACGAAAGAGACTCTCAGAGCTGCTTCAGAAAGTGGCAAAAACAATGGAATAATTGTGTTTGAAGTGAGGGGGGAGTATTTTGAGGAGGATTAAGGCAATGTGTCTTTTATTGTAATAATTTTTTTATTTAAACATTCACCGTATTTCTTTATCACACCTCATTATTTTGTACATATTACTGCTAAAACTATACCAAGTACAATTATTTCAAATTATTTTAAAATACAAGAATCCATGTAGTTAGCGGAATATCAAGGGATAGAACTGCTAAAATGTTTAGTTCTTTCATTAATTATATTGTTAGTGGTGATGATGCGATTATTCTAAAGTGTTCTGTGAGTCGTGCGTATTAAATCAAATGAGCAATTACGTGACATTCAAATTTTAGCATCCCTAATATCCTTGAAAACCACAATTCTTGGTATTGGAGAAAAGAGAAATTTAAAGACAGTTGAGGATATATAAAAACCATACAGTTCTACGTATGTATTGGAAGTACCATAATTAATTTATATTTTTGTAGCTTTGTCCACTGAAAAGGCTTAGAAATGATCAGTAGCATCAGTAGTACTCCCAAAGCCTGGAGTGTGGTCCCTAAATGTTATTTCCCATAAAAAGGAACATATATCAGAGACATGTATGATTCCTAGGACTGGGGCAAGAAGTGTATAAGATGAGCCTGGAACATGTTACCATATCAGATGACAATGAACCTCTCAAAGACTAGGTTTAGAATTGGATCAAAAGGACTCAGGATCCAACCTAAAATGGTCCAACCAATTAAAGATGGGACATCTATAAAGATAAAAGCTACACTAGATTAAAACACATTACATATGGTCATATCCATGACTAGTAACACTGGAAAAACCAAAAAAGCTAGTGGTTACCATTAGAGGAAACTGTGGAACTGATTGATTACTTTGAGATATGATAAAAAAAAAAAAAAGAAAAGAATCAAACATGTATCCTGCTTTTCCTATAAAATTGGTGTCACTGTGCATCATAGGTAAGGGCAGTTTTTCTCTTTATAGATATGTTCCAGTTAAGCAATGAAAATAAGAATTATATTGTAACCCATAATAAATTAATGGATTGAGGTCTTGAGCATCAGTGGTTGTTAACATCACAAAAAGGAGAAACACTTCCTTATAGAAGAACATAACACCATTGAAGTAGTCTTTAAAATTATAAACCCGAATCTGGTCATGCTGATTATTTATAGGAAATGCACGTAAACCCACATTAGTGTGTTATAATCAGCAAAAATAACCAGGTATCTGTGACAAACAAATAAAACAACATTAAAAAAGAAACATAATTGGAAGGAGAAATGTAAAACTTAAAAGATACTTGAAAACAGTGGTGTGCTGTTAAACCAACTCTGTGGGAAAAAAATAAGTCATGATTTGTAGTGTTTGCCAGTTTCTGTGGTGTAAAAATTCAAAACAACACAAGACTTCTTTAGTACCACGTTGGCTTTTCTGGGTCTTTTGCTTTCCCATCTAAACTCAGTACCAAAACACTAGATGAGAGATGGGCTATGATGGCACAGCTATGAAACTCAGCCCTGTACATGCCTCCCAGCTCCTAGAAAGCCAAGAGGAATAGGAAAAAGTCTAGTGAAAGCCATAACTCTCCTAGTACTTTCATTATCACTCTTGTCACAGCCATCTCTATTTAAAGTCAAGGGTGTGTGCTTTAAGGACCTGCCTGTCAAAAGATCTCTTTTCCATTGGACTGTCATTGTAGAAGGCCCCAGAACAGTGGTTCTCTACTTTGACTGCACATAAAAATCAATGTACCAGTGTCTGGAATCCACCCCCGAGATTTTGACTAGTCTAGGGTGGGATCGGGTCATTCATTATTTTTGAAAACTTTCTGGGTGATTCTACTGCATAGCCAGGGCTGAGAATCACTGCATAGAGAAAGAAACATCTGCAAAATACCTAATGGGTTGGATCACAACTTCCCTCCGCTGTGCTTCAAATGGGTTAAGAGAGTTCGAGATACTGATTCTATCAGTCCTCTGGATTTCTGAATCCCCTCACCCTCTGTCTATTTACCACAATGTGCTATTGATGTATTCCCATTTTCTAAGTGTGCCAAGACAAGAAAAAGCCTGGGAAGCATGAGGGTAAACAAGAGCAGAGCTTTGTTTCCAGAGAGCACTTAGAAAATGCCCATTTGTTACCAGGGCAGGAAGAGAAACACTAAAGGGGTACTTCTAAATTCTTTCCCTGTGGCCATCATAATAACGGACCACTCAGATTCTCTGTGGGGAGCATATTGACCAAGGGCTCCAGCTGCTATTCCCCCACTGCATTCATCCCATGTTCCCTTGAAGACTAACTACCCTGTCTCCTCCCAGCCAAAGGCTGAGCACTACAGGGCATTAGAGCCAGCCATTCCTACCTGACTCAGTCTCCTGTAATTACTAACTTTGTCTCAAGGAATCTCTTCTGCGCTGGCTGAAATCTTCTCAGAACTCTGCTAAAGTCTGAGATTCTTCCTTCCTAGTGCTGCTTCCTTCACAGTCCTGTTCACAGATGTGGGACCTGCATTGCGGAATGAGGCTCTCTTGCTCTCTCCTATTCCCTTCCCTTTAACTTTCATAAGCATTTCCCCCCAAGCTCTCTTGCACTCTTAATTGTGTCTTAGAGGTCTAAAACTAACACACTCCTGTTAGCACATTAGTAAGAATCTCTACATCAGATATAGTAACTGAATCCCTGGAAGACAGAAAAAGTCTGGCTTTGAAAGCTAAGACAAGAAAACAAATTTCTGGAGAAAGTAAAGGAAGTCATCTTACACCTGGTTCACAAAGAGGTCTTCAACTACAGATAGAAAGAACAGAGCTTTAGGAGATGTCCAGCCTGGAGTAAAAGGAGTGAGTTTGAAGATAAAGAATTAGAGTCACAAGCTCCAGGGAAAATTTTCAGTGAGTTGTTGAAGGGATGTAGGCTTAAGGTGGGGGAAAAACATTAATTCAGTGATTAAATCAACAAACATTTGAGTGTTTATCCTAGATCTTTTGAATATATCGCTGAAAAGAAAAAGTAAATCAAGGTTCCTTCCTGGGGTCAGTGTCACAGTGGATACTAAAGGTCAGTGAATTTCCTACTTCTCAGTTTGGTGTGGGAGTAGTCTTAAATTTTGCTTCTCTAATTACTGGCAGTTGGGATGCTTTACTCCCCACTGTACTGATATGCAAAGTTTGTTCTTCCTTATTTTCTAGTATCTTTCTAACCCAGAGCCAACCTTGAACTAAGCCTACTGTATAAAAATGTGTTTGCATATCTGCTTTTCCAACTAGCCTTTGAACCTCACGAAGTATCTGGCCTCCACCATACATAGGCACATAGCAGGAATCCAATAAACAAATGTGTACTGAATAAAAAGCAAGACAGGACTTTCAAAGACATATTTTTCAGAGGCAGCAGTCCTCAGTGTATGTTCCTGGAAACTGAGTAACAGAGTCCGAATACAACAGAGGCCCACACAGTCATGTAGAGTAAACACCTCTTTTGAACAATAGTAAATCAGATTAACAAAATAAAGGCTCTGAGAAGTCTTGTAATACAGAAACATTTACATTTGTTTAATCTCATATTGTGGAAAGTTTACCATATTACTATTTACATGAAACTATGAATTCATGAAGAGGTAGTGACTCCTGGTCTCTTTTCAGATATGGCAATTTTCAAGTATAAAATCACCCTTACATTGGTATCTTCAGCTTTCTCATAACAATCCTTCTACTGCTCTGTCATATTTTATTGATCATAACTTTTTCTAAATTAAAAATTTTCTCCATTACCTATTATCCTTGACAGATGTGCTTCATGGAAGAACAGGACACTATTTCCAAGACCAAACATTCTTGGACATGAAGGATACCAAGATGGAGGTGGGTTTTCTCAGCCCACTAAACAGGAGAGAATACAACTGTATCATTTAAAGTCTTATGAGGAAGTATTTCCTACCTAGCATTTTATAACAATTCTTTTTAAAATTTTTATTATACTTTTATTAATATTGAAGAAGGGATGTTGACTCGGCAATTTCACAGTCCCACAAAATAGCTTGAGTACAACATTTCAGTAACAAGCTAGTGTCTTTGATGTATTCATCTTTCTTGTTTAACAGTTAGATTGAAATGAGCCCATCTCTATGGGCTCATAAAGACTTTAATAAGAATAAATAAAGACTTTAATAAAGACTTTAATAAGAACAATCATATAAATTAGTCAAAAAGAACAAAGACAATTTGCCCACCTTCAAAAACTGTGATGTGCTTTTTCAACAATTTTCTCATGAAATCCTTCTCTATGTTAGGGATAAGAAAAGCAAGAGAGGGTAGCTCCGTGTTTAATAGAGGTAGAAAGAAGATAAATGTGGATTCTAATATCAATTTCAGCATTTATTAGTTGTTGCTTAAGTCATTTAGTTAGTTATGTGAATTTTCCTTGTAAGAATAAGAGTTGTTTCCTCATATTTTTGCAAAGACTGTAGAGATTTAATCAAATATATTTAGAGATGAAAATGGCAGTATAGATATGAATCATTGTGTTCACATATGGTAGTAGTTATTTCACTTATTTTTATTCATAGTCCTATATTTTAAAAGAACAAATTTCTGTTCTCAGATTTTCTTGGCAAAGAACAGTTTCTTGTTTATAAACTTTTAAGTACAGGCATCTTTTGGTAGATTAGTGTAATTTGTTCTACGATGTAGTATAATTTAGAAGAGTATGTTATTTAAAAACAATAAATATCAAATACTCTCCATTACAAAATAATGTTGAATTTTTTTCAATTACCTGTAACAGCCTCTAAAGATATCGGGCATTTTATAACTTGATTTTGGATTGCCAGAATTTGGCCTACCAACTATTTTTCAAAAGTCTGCCCTGGACTGATGACAAACTTTTTATTTCATTAACTACAAGTAAATGTTTAATTTTGAAAATGTTATAATTTAAATTGCAAATACAGAGAACATAGAAAATAATATAACATATATGTACCCGACGCTGACATTCAACGTTAATATTTTGCCATATTTATTTCAGATCTGTAAACTAAAATTTCCTCCGCCCACATTCCTTTTCCCAGCACACTTGCCTAAGGTAACAACTATCTTAAAGTTGGAAATTTTACATCTATGAATGTTTTTATACATTTAGTACATTTCTGTGTCTCCACAAACAATATGTACTATTGATTTTTATATTTAAATTTTGAATAAATGGTGGCATGCCAAACATACTCTTTTGCAATTTGATCTTCTCAGCTTTATATTTTTTATTTTATCCACGTTAATCTACATAGCTATTCGTTTAATTAATTTAATGTAGCTTAACTTATATTGAATGAAGAGAGCACCATTAATATATCTAGTTTCCTACTGAATTTCCCTACATTTTCGACACTACAAACAGTCCTGCAAATAAACATCTTCTAAGATATTCAAACTGTCCACTTGTGCAAATGTGAGGAAGTCCATTGAAATGTGGAACTACTGTGCCATAGGAAATGGAATCTTCATTTTTACTTGACAGTTAAGCTACTTTCCAAAGTGGTTCTATCATTTTCAGCTGTCAACAAAATGGTTAAAAAAAAAAAAATGGTTCCATGCAACCTTGCTATTTCTATATTCTCAGGTGATTTATTTATCAAAATATAGCCATATTTGATGGAAAATTCTGTTTTTAATTGTTGCTTTAATTAGTAATTCCTTGACGAATGCTAAGGTTAAGTTTCTTTCATTTGTTTCTAGACCTTTCCACTTTCTTCTCTTATGTTCCAGTTCATAATCTGTGGTAGACAGTGCTGCCACATATTCATGCTCCCTTAAGATTTTGTGGACCCATTGCTGGTAAGTTTTCTTGCTGATATCAGCTAGAAATTATATTTCCAGAGACCTCTGGAATCTAGATTGGATATATGACTTGCTCTTACCAATAAAATATGAGCAGAAATGACGTTACACCAAGACCAAGGTGGATGAAAAGTGAGTGTACTTTCTCTACTCTGTTTTCCCCTTCTGTCTGTAACCCTAAGAGATAGAGAGGTTTACAAGTTGCAAGGACTCTGGCTCCCTGAGTCACCACGTGGAGGAAACCTGACCATCAACTGGAATACTCATCTTTGGACTGTTATACGAACGGGAATTTAAATTTTGGGTGAATCCAATGAAATTTGGAAGTTTATTTGTTAGAGAAGCTAGCAGCATTGCCTTAATTAATATAAATCCTTTACCTATTTTTCTGTTGGTGTTAGTTTCCATTAACATTTAGTAATTTTCTTACATCTGATGGAAAAGTTGCAAATCTTTCCCCAATCTCTGGCCTATTTTCCTCCACTCTAGATGGATAGGAATTTCTATAATTAAAAATAGCAATTTTTATTCATATATTTTCTTTATAAATTGTTTTTATGTTTTTAAAAAAGAAAAGTTCCCCTAATATCATAACAATTTTTCCATGTTCATGCAATACAATTTTTATTAAATAAACAAAATTGGTCTTGATGTTTCCCAGTATTTTATTAGTATTTGATGTGCACTATAGATCTAATTTCATTTTTTCCTATAATTAATTGTCTCAGAACTCTGTATTAAATATTCATTGATTCCCTGCTGATCTGTAATGTCTAAAAAAGTTCCCATTTATACTAAACTATTGCACTAGAAGGGTGAACTGAAAAATTGACCTTTCCTTTCCTCTCTCATATAATATAAACACATAAATGCAGAGGTTTTCTAAAAATTGTTGTTTTTCAAAAATGAAATCATATTAAGCACATTTTACATGGTTTTATTTATTTTTTTAATTTTTACAGTATCTCATGGGAATATCTCCAAGTAAACTAGTATAGCAATAATTTTTTAATGGCTGAATAAAATTTTATGAACAAGTGTTCATGATCAAGAAAAACTGTTCTATAATTTCTTATATTCACTCTTCTGTTAATTGCTGTTAATATTTTGCCTTTTTTAAATTAAAATTTATTGGGGTGACAATTGTTAGTAAAGTTACATAAATTTCAGGTGTACAATTCTGTATTACATACTCCATAAATCACATTGTGTGTTCACCACCCAGAGTCAGTTCACCTTCCATCACCATATATTTGATCCCCTTTACCCTCATCTACCATCCTCTTCCCCCTTATCCTCTAGTAACCACTAAACTATTGTCTGTGTCTATGAGTTTTTGTTTTTCATTTGCTTGTCTTGTTCTTTTGCTGTTTTTGGTTTATATACCACATATCAGTGAAATCATATAGTTGCCTACTTTTTCTGTCTGACTTATTTCGCTTAGTGGCCTTTTTTTTGTGTCACTAAAACATAGTTGCAACAGACAGTTTTACACATCTGTTCCTACATGTTGGTACTTCTATTTCAATGGGACAGAGTCCCAGAGAAGGATGGCTAGGTCAAAGGATGTATTTATTTTTAATTTTAGTGTATCCTGCCAGATTGCCTTCCAAAGGGTTGTAATACATCATATTTCCACTGAAAATATATGAAAGTAGTCTTTCCCTTCATTCTGCCAACAATAGGTTTTAGAACCCTTGTTAGATTTTACTAGTCTGATGGGTACAAAGTGTTATCTTTCTGCTTTTTTGATCATTTCTTTTTTTTATCAAATAAGCATTTCTTTCAAGTATTTCTTGCCCATTTAGGTTAATTCCTCTGTGATTTATTTATTCCTGGGCTATGCTATTGGATATTCTGTTGGGCTGTCTGTCATTTTCTTGTAAACTTTTAATAGTTCTCTGTATGGCATATATATTAATTGTTTAACACCCACAATACAAATATTTTCCCATCATTGTTATTACCTTATGATTTTATCTGTAACAGTTTGCTATATAAAAGCTCTTAATTTTGCAATTGTTAGACAATGCTGAATTTCCAATATTGATTAAGATTTTCTCTACCTTCATGTTTGAAATAGATTCTTCTAGATTTTCATTAAAAAATTATTCTCATTTTATATTTTCCCTATTAGTCTCAGTTGTTAATCTGGAAAAAGTACAACACGTTTTTTTTTTGTTTGTTTGTTTCCAGACTTTTTGGACAGTTCACAGTATATTCAAAATTGAAGTCATTGCTTTATATCTAGAGGTAACTCATTTGAGAATGTGACTGAAGATTTTTTTTTAAAGAATATTGAATATAATTTTGAAACTGTAATTAAATTACTGCGTAAGATGCAGAGCCAGGTCGTCTGGTTCCAGATGCTTTATTTACTCTTTCCATTACCCTTTGCTGTCTATCTAGTAAGAGGTATGGCTGAAAGGGCTTCTGTGAGCCTTTCTATTTGTATGGGAGCTGGTCTGTAGAACAGAAGTAAGACATGATAGCCAGAGTCACCGCCTGAGAAATTCCTTTTCAGCATTATTTGAGGGTGACACAGAGAAAGACAGGCATTCCTAAAGCCACATTTTACCACAGCATCTCCTCCTACTCCTCCAAAGGAACGAGTTTTCACGGTGACCCCCTAACCACATTCTCTCTCATCTTTCCATTCTCAGGGCTCCCTCTCACCCCTTTCCAGTATCATATCCACTGTCCTTTCACTCATCAGTCATTCATACCAGAACTGCACTGATCTATAATAGAGGAGCCACTAGCTACATGTAGCTAGTTAAATTTAAATTAGTTAACATATGATACAATTAAAAATTAACCTTTTCCGTTTTTCTAGCCCCATTTCAAGTGCTCAATAGCCATAGATGGCTAGTGGGCTACCAAATCAGCCAACACACTATATATAGAACATTTCCATCATCAGAGAAAGTTCCATTTATTGAACAGGGCTGCACTAAAGTGTGACTAATGACCACTCAAAATATGTTTCCTTCAGGGAGATCTATATTTAACTGAATTCTTTAACTAAATGAATCCAACTCAAATTACCCTTTGTTTAAAAGGGAGCTTATAAGTATCCAGGCTCTGGGCTGCCCCAGAAAGCACAGCACCAAGGCCAGTGTTCTCAAACCTAACTGCACATTAGAATTACCTAGGAAACTTAAATAATAAGTTGGGGCAGGAGTGGGGTGGAACAGAGCGCTGTTAGTTTTTTTTTTTTTTTTTTTTCCAGCACTCTTAGTGCTAACAGCGATTCTAATAGTCAGCTGGCATTAAGAACTACAGAACTAATTTAATTGTTTGGCATGGTCTGTTCTGTGATCTTGCTGATTTTGTACTTCTGCGCCACTCAAGCATAACCATTGATGGAAAGGCCCATGTCATGTTTGACTCCAAATCCCCAATGTCTGACTCTCAGTGGGCCATCGACGCATCTGCATTTCTTAAGGGACTAGTATTTATGGCCACCAGCTGGCTTCATTTGTAAACGCTATAGACGGTTCTTCAATATATAGAAATATGATCCTGTCTAGACACAGTAATGGTAGGAATTGTTTACAATTCCCATTCTTTTCTTCAAGAACAAAGCCCCCTTTTCATTTAGGAAAAACAGGTAAATCATTGGACTATACTAAAGCATGGGAACTACTCATAATGGGGAATTTTTTTTTATTTAAAAAAGGAATCTTCTTGTTAAATGAAGCCAGTGGAGAGAGATGGAGGCCTGTATGCTTGAACTCAAGCCATCTCCACATCTTTTGTTGGCTTTTTTCTAATAATTGGAATTTCCTTTGGAAATCATTTATTGTTGGTAGTGTCCCACCCCTGTCTACTATTCTTAGAACGCACCTATTGGTGGAAATGTCTTGCCATCTTGAGAGTTCTTTGTAATGTTTTCCACCGTCAAGAATCGCTGTTGTGATTTATTTGTAATGGGCTTATTGCCTATTCCCATTGGAAACCTTTTATGATGGCATTTATAGCTACTGAATTACTTTTCTCACGTGTGTTATATTTGTAAGCCTCCCGGGAAATGGTGGATAGAAGACACGTGGATTTGGCTTGGTCTCTGATTTTCCCTCTGTTCCCCTACAGGAGTCCTCAGCCTGCACCGTGGCCAACCTCCCCTGCTCCCCTTTCCAGGTTGTGCTGCAGCCTCATCCATCAAGGATTTGAATAAAAGTAAAATTGGAAAGTTCTCCTTTACAATCAACACCACTCTCAGTTCATTTCAATCTTTTTTTCATTGCAACTCTCAAGCATCTCAGCTGCGTGGGAAAAAGCAAATTGAGCTGGGGCTCTTTTAAGACCAGAGCAGATTAGAATTTTTTTTTTAAATGTGGATTTTCCTTCTCTTAAAAACAAGCAAACAAATAAACACCACATTCAGCGTTTTGAGGAAACTCTTGCAGATTTTGAAACTGAATTATAAAATTATGCAGCTGCTTTTCAAACTAAGAAAACATGTGAAAACATGAATGGACCTTGAGGGCATTGTACTAAGTGAAATACACCAGACAGAGAAAGACAACTTATGATCTCACTTATATGTGGAATCTAAAGAAAAAACAAAAACAAACCACCAAAACCCAAACACCCAAACTCAGAGATACAAAGAACAGACCGACGATTGCCAGAGCTAAGGCATGGGGAGCAGGAGAAATAAGTGAAGGGGAGTCAAAAGGTACAAACTTCCAATGATAAAATAAGTTAAGTCATGGGGATGTAATGTCCAGCCAGGGGACTATTATATATTTCAAAGTTGCTGAGAGAGTGAGTTTTAAAAGTTCTCATCACAAGGAAAAGAGAGAGAGAGAGAGAGAGAGAGAGAGAAGGAAAGAAAGAAGGAAAGAAAGAAATTTGATTTGTGAAAGATGGAGGTAATCAGAGTTGTTCTGGGACACAGATGTCCAAAACAGTGTTTGATAACTCTTCAAGGAGCAGATTCCCCCTTCTCCTCACTTTCCTTTTACTATTTTATTTCTGTTTTAATCTAAATTTAGGGGGAAATTTTGTTATGTATCTGATATTTGAAAAGCAAACATTGACCAAAAAAATGGTGACTTTTTTAAAGCAGGATGGAGCCACTGACTGGGAATGTAAATTTAACAGGTGAAATGGAAATTAGCAGAGTAATAGCAATAATAAAAATGTCAATAATAATAGCATCTGCCTTTTTTACATCTTTGGACTTTTTGAGTACCTAACTGATTTTCATGTAAATGCCTAGAGAGGCCTAGCAATAAACAATAGGACACTACTCACCCTGCTTTCACTTAAATGATAGGATGGAGGGAAGAAAAGGAAAGAAAAAAATATACTGGATAATTTATAACAAATAGATGGACCTTTTATAGGGTAAATGTATTTTAAGGCCCCTAGAAATTTTAAAATAAGAAAACTTTCTTCATTAATAATGGAAAGTTACAGCTACTTAAGGGACTTAAAGTTTTGAAAGTATCATTTGGGAGAACTTTAATGAGTAGGAATGTCTTACTCATTCTTCCATGATCTCACTATTAATAGCTATAATTCAAGTGCACCATAAAGGTTCAAAGAATGCTTATCCATGGGGAGTTAAAGTCCTGTTTTTTTGTACACTGAAGACCATAATTACGAGCCTGAAGGATATAGGGTAAAGGATACAGAACATCATTTCAAGTTTTTTGTTTTTTTTAATTAATCCATGACCCTAGCATTCTTAACCGTGTTCCTTTTCCCCGTTTATTATTAGTAATTCTGAACTCCTTGCAGAACATATCATGGTCTTTGAGGAAGGACCTAGTAGGTGAAAGAATGGACTCAATAGGGATCGCACTTTGAATATTGTCTTTCTGGAACAAAAAAGTGGTCTAATTACTGCCTCATTCTGTGCAGCTCCTGAGAACCTAGGTAGAAACAAACAATTGGATCCTTGAGTTTAGTTGAAGTCATGATAAATAAATTATCTTCCCACTGAAGGGCAAAAACGGGGGGGTGGGGTGGGGGTAAATACAACTTTCCTCAGTCACAATGTAAAATTAAGCAAGACTTGACTCAACCAGTTCTACAGGCCAAGTAATGTGTAGCTAAGGGAAGATAATATAGAGCTCCTTGGGAAGGGTGGCAAAAGTCAATCCAATGCCATGGCCAGAGTTCACATTTTCCAACTCTCAGGCATTTAGTTTAGTTTAGTTCAATAAATTTACTGAAGGCCAGTGATGTGTTAGTGATGGAGGTAATGCAATAAATAAGGCATGGTTTCTTCCTGCAAGAAGCTAGGCAATTAGTCACCTGATCAGCTGAATCATGAATTCTTCCCAACATGGCTGTCAATGCACCTGGCTTCACTTGGAGTCTTTTGCTTCTGAAGATAAATGGATTCAGTTACTTATCTCCCTAACTGTATATCTTATTCCTCTACTTGGCATATTTGTTGGGGGACGGTGGTTATAGGATGCTTTTTTCAAGGTATGTGAGTTAATTTGTTGTCATTTTGCTTAAGCAAATTTGCTTCCCATGAAATTCATCCTTAAGATTTGATCCTTGGGTTTTTCTAAATCTTCTTATAGTGGTAATTTACTTCTCTTTCTTTCTGGTCCTGAAATATTTTTTTTTTCCTCTCTTTCTCCCTTCTGTTAGTTTTTGCTACTTTTTAAACATCTGTTTTTATGTTTATTTTTAGAATGCATATATTCACCTGTGTGCTCACAGTACATACAGAACTTTGCTGTTGGTATAAAGCAAAAACCCTTTCAATGCTTATGAAATAGAATACAAATTCTTATCATGAGAAATTAATATCATCCCTAAGCTTTCTGTCACCAACCTCCCCAACATTTCTCTCCTACCTTCCTGAATCTTCTCCCGTTTCACTGCTTACTTACTGGTTGGTGCCTTCCTGCCTTCAGACCTGTCTCATGCTCTTTCCTGAAGCCTACCCTGCCATCCATGAACCTCATGAAATATTTTAACCTTTGAGCAGAATAATAACAACAACAATAATAATAATAATGACAACCGTCTGCACCTGCTCTGCATCCATCAGACACTGCGCTAAGCACTCTGCATATATTACCTTATCTCATCCTCAGGACACAGCCTTCTAAGGTTGAGGAAACAGAGGCTTAAAAACTTGCTCAAATTCACAAACAAGAAAATGCAGAAGTAGAATTGTTTCCAGGTTTAAATCACTCCAAGATTCATGTTCCCAATCTAAGAAACGAACATGTGAAAGAAACTGATGGAGGAGAGACTTCAGGCATTGCAACAAGTTAGAAGTTTACAGAAATAATCTAGGTGAGAAGTATGGGGTGAATTAATGGGAACTGGAAAGGGAAAATTATAGAAATATTGAAATGATGGAATTGACAATATCTGACATTTTATTGTCTATGAGGGCAAAGAAAGAAATCAAGAAAAAGTCACTAACTCTTGGTAATTGGGGTAAATGAGGGTTTTGTCCAGAACCATAGCCTGCATTATTGGAATTGAAGCCACACAGAAAAAATATATATTTATTTTGGGATAATAACATATATAACTTTTATAATTTTTTTCTCTGCGCAATTGAAATTTGTCCCTGGCAGCTCTCCTGTCAGGAAAGCTAAGACCTCAACCTGATCTTATTGCCCAAGGACAACAGAGGGCAGACACTACATAGGCTATGCAAAGAAATTAGTGTGCTGCTTTGAATTTCAAAATAAGATTTTTGAAGTCCATGATGAGATGATAGTTTGAAAAGAAAAAGACTTTTGATTTGCAAGAGGCTTTATGGGAGGCAAAGGGTTTTCTTAGAGAATCTAAAGGTAGGCTTTGAATATTA
Source organism: Rhinolophus sinicus (assembly GCF_036562045.2). NCBI lineage: Eukaryota > Metazoa > Chordata > Mammalia > Chiroptera > Rhinolophidae > Rhinolophus > Rhinolophus sinicus. The sequence continues at coordinate 163,801,182 of NC_133755.1, read as the reverse complement.
AGATGGAGCAGAGGATGGAGCATGAAGTCTTAATATAAACTATAGAACAGGGAACAATGTGGCTACGGCACGAAGGCATTCCGATTAGGTAGAGAAAGGAAATAAAAACTCTTTCTATGCCTTAGGAGAAGAGCAGGTGGGAAAGTGGGTGAAGAAGTGAGAGAGGGTGAGAATGAGAGAGAGAGAGAGAGAGAGAGAGAGAGAGAGAGAGAGAGGAGAGAAACACAATCAGCACCACACAATGAAGCATGAAGGGAAGAGGAAGAGATAAACCAGTTGGGGTATCTGGTCCGTGCACCATTGCCACCTCACCAAGGTTAGGAGGGGAGAGGATCTGGGGCTAGGCACGCTAACAGAAAAACCCCAATAGGTTTGGGATAATCCCAAAGCCCGAGGATTTGCTCCTTCTTTCCTATAGCATGGCCCCTCCCAGAAGGCCTCTGTTCAGCATAATGCCAGAGCAACATGGCACCCTGAGAACACAGCAGTGAAGAAAACAGCAATTACCTATGATCAAGAAGGTATTTGGGTAGATGGGCTTCAGGTGCCATTCCTGGTTCTCGGGGCCTATCTGTGCAGTGCAAGGGGTCCAGAACTTTCTCTATGTCCTAGAAAGGAATGTAGAAAAGGTAAGAGAACTAGAAGAGATCAGAAGTCAGGAAGTCGAGGCTGAAGAGTGAGGAGAACAGCAGCACTAGAGGCCACCGCAGAGAAGTCAGCACGGGAGAGTACGGATTCCGAGAGAAAAGGAGGGGCTAGCTGTGCTACCTGGTGTGGATAGCAGCTCAGGATATTAGTGACCAACAGGATCCATATAGACCACAGAGAAAGCCACTAGGACAGGGATGGTAGCAGACTAGGTGCTACTTCTCTCTTCATGCAATGGACTACACAGGCTACTTAGACATGACAGCATCTCTGGTCAGATAAGCAGGAAGGGGAAGAAGAAGAACTTGAGGGCTGAGTATTTATTCAACAGGTACTGGTTTAACCAGGAAGATAGGTCTAGGATTCAAACTGCAATGACTGTAATGCATTTAAATTGGCAAGCAGAAAAGGCAGGAAGTCCTGTGGGGTGGGCTTTTTGGCCCCTACGGTTTCTGTAACAATTATTCAACTACTCACGTTGCATCATGAAAGCAGGCACAGGTAATACTTAAATGAAGGTGGCTGTGTTCCAATAAGCTTTACTGAAAAAAAAAATGGTGGTGGGGCAGATTTGGCCCATTGGTCATAGTTTGCTGACCTCTGTTCTACGATATAGAATTGTGAGGCCTCTTCCTAACAGTAGCATTGTCTAGAATCTTGACAAATCAGTGCTAGTTTGCACCAATGAAGGGACGTACTTCTCTAGGCAAAAATACTCTGTGTTCTTAATCCTTGTAATGAAATGTCAACTTTACTTGAATACATAGTAAAGTATGAAAAACACTTAAACTACTAACAAAAATACATATGCTCTGTAGAAACTTTAAAAATAACTATAAAGTCTAAAGTATGGGGATATTTTCTTGCAAAAGTGTATCGAAACAAACAAGTTTCAATATGCAATAGATCTCAGGTAAAAACAAAATGAGTAAAATTCAAGTTGGTAAAGTATAGAATGAGATTGAGGGAGGGAATATTTCTAGGCAGAGCTTCAGTATGTGCAAAAGTCCTGGGGTAGGAGAAAGCAAAGAGCTGTAAGAAGCCAAGGGTGATTTAAGCAGAAAAAGTAAAGAAGAAAGTTATATAAGGTCAGCTGGATTGCCTGCCATGGATCAGATGACACAGCATCTTAGAAGCATATGGGAAGGATTTCGGTCTTTATCCAGAGAGCAGTGGAGGGGATTTAAGCAGCGGTACAGAAAACTCAGATTTCAGGTTTTAAAAAGTGACTACCTGTGGTGAAAAGTGGGCTAAGAGGGAAGGGAAAGATGCAGGGAGAAGAGTTGGATGCTACTGAATAGTCCAGGTGAGAGAGACTGCCAGCTTGGATTAGAATCATGGTAGTAGAGATCAAAGGACATGCCATACACAAGTAGATATTCGGAGTTCAAATATACAGGATTTAACGGATTGGATGTGGGGAATAAGAGAAGCTAGGAGTCAAATATGACTTCTAGATTATACAATTGACTAAACTGAATAGGTGGTGTGGCCATTTCCTGAGACAGTGATGAAGGGTCAGATGGTGGAGCATGTGAGAGAATATTTAGTTTTTGATGTGTAATTTATGTACCTTTAGAGTCACCCCAATACAGATAGCAAGTAAGTCTAGAATACAGAGGAAAAGAACTGAGCCTGAGTAATAAAATTAGAAGTCATCAGCAAGGAGATGGTTAATTCAAGCTTGGTTGGCAGAGGAGATAGAATAGAGGGAGTTAGAAGAGTCCAGAGCGGTGCTTTTAATGGTTGGTAGAGGAAGATACTGTCGAGTGTCCCTGATTATCTTTGAGAACATCTAAATAATTTACTTGGTATGTATTGAATACCTACAGTTTGTCAGGCACCAGTCTAGGGCCTGGGGATACAGCAGTGAAAGAAACAAAGTCCTTGCCCTCATCGAATGGGACAGCATCTGACAATAAATCATGAATAAAAGTTTGAACTAACTAGAAACCTCTCTCCCTCTGCTCAGCAAGTATTCCCTCTGGAAGCCGCCAGAGTGCTATCGCACTCCTCATGTCGGTTCTTCTTCTTGTATGTCCTGTCAAAGATATTAATTCCCCACATGCATTGCAGAAAGTAGCCATCACACAGGACTGGGGGCATTATCCTCCAAGTTCAATGCTGGGCAGTGGGAGGAAACTCATGGGGAAGAGCCAAGATAGTAGAGCACAATGGGAGTTATGATTTTCATGATTCTCATCTATTCAGTGTTAAGGGGCCTGAGGGTGAAGGGACCAGCACAACAAAAGGCCATTCTCTAAGAAAAGCAATTTAGCCCAGAAGGTTTTGACACTATGCTTCTATGCAGATATAGCTTTAAAATGCAACAGATAGTAATACCCCCCCTATGCACAGAGATGCTAAAAGAGGTGCCTGAGTGGGGTGAGAGGAGAGCTCATAGAACTTCCAGGGGAGCAGGGCTTTTCATTTGCAAACTACACGCACCCCACTGAAGCTGTGTCCACAGGGTGCTCCTACTGCTCTCCCCTGGAGAACTGCAGTTGGGACGGCCTCGGACAGCCTGACACCTAAGCCTGTCAATCTGCCCTTCCTCCTCTAGGTTGGAGAAAGGTGGACACTGATATTATCAGCGAATTTCTTAGTGTGGTGATTATGAAGGATCCTTATTATTTATATATCTTTCTACATTTTCTTAACTTTCTAAAATGAAAAACTACATTTTTATAATCAGAAAAAAACAGTTATTTAAAAAAATGCACCCAAGTCATACCACATGCAAACAATAAAATGGGTTTAACTACAGGAACTATTCAGAGAAATTCCAGTTTTACGTCTTAGAAGAATAAGGGTTATTCCTGAGCTTGATGACCATGTGATGTCCTCATAGCCCAGGAAGTATCAATTCTAGTAAGTGACAGGAGCATAGGGGTGCATAAAGGTAGAGGTCACACATTGAAGTAACAAGGATATGGTATAAATGCCACCTCACGTCCTTATTATCTGCGGGGACTTGGTAAGTTACTCAGTCTCTTTGGTTTCCATGTCCTCTGAGGTAAATAGGAACTAACAGACACCTTCCAGAGTTAATGTAAGATTCCCAGAGGGGGGACACATCACACACTATGGGGGGGGGGGGTCTGCCACATGGTAAGTGCTTAAAGTGCAATCAATACTCTAGAAATCAACTTTGATTTCCTGAGTGTTTTGATCCAGGATACTCTGTACTGAACCATGAAAAGAGGAAGAGAGGAATATTTATTTCATGAATAAATCATAACGTTTTACAAAAGTAAGAGATCTAATTGGATCTTGAGGACCCCATGAAAATGGAGACATGGGGAGGCTGTGTTATGTGGCTCAATGTTGGCAGAGACTGGACTGTGAAGGGCAGGTCTTCTGACTCCTAGAATAGTGCTCTTTACACCACAATATTTTGTGATGAGGCGATATACGGTTTTTATTTAGTATTTTCAGAAAAGCAAGGATCTCTACATTTATTTGAATTATTTTAGCCCTAATTTAAAATACAACCCAAATTAGCATAATTATACCATTATGAATACTCTTTTATCAGAAGAAGTTTTCTTAAAGATATGTAGTTTTTAAAAGATTGCTTATTTCTTGAGTTCAGTTTTAATTACATCTCATAGTTAAAAGAATCCACAGGGGAAATTATCAAACTGATAATAATATAAATGAATGGGTATGCAAAATTGGACTGTTTTGAACAGAACCAAATATACTCGTCTTTTATACATGATACTGTGTGGGATCGGGGTTCATTTTTACCATCATCCTTATTAAATAAAACTGGCATTAGAATAGTATAAATGCGGCATTTCATTTCATAACTATTAATAAATACTTGATAAAGTCAAAGAAAATAATCAGTGAAATTGGATGTTTGAATTTATGTAAACAGTAAATTGAATGAAAAATTTCCAGCCCTAACAATGTTTCCCCAAGGTGAATTTAATAAACTAGTTATTAGCCGTAGTCACTCACAGGTGTTCATTGCCAAGGCAATATAAAGAGTGAGTACTGAGGTGTCTTTGTTCTGTTGTTGAGATTCAACTAAGTTTAAATACTGAAAAAATCAAAATAAAAGTCTGTTGTAGTGAATATTTGTATAAGTCTCAGCTATAGAAACTTTCTAAGCATGTCACAAAACCTAGAAACAATAAAAGAAAAAGAAAAATCACATTTGTCTCATCTAAAATTTAAATTCTTTGTTTAAAAATATATAAACATAAAAGTATAGATAAGAATGAAATACAAACTGGAAACATATTTACAATACATATGAAAAACAAAGAACAGATATCCCTATGCAAATGGCATGGACAAATTAATGTAATGCAATGTAATAAAACTAAATTTCCATAGAAAGATTGATAATGAACAGTAACAAGGGATTCATAAGCCAGGAAAGGCAAATGGTTCCCAAAGAACGGAAAACAGTCAGCTTCACTCATAACAAAAGAAATGTCAATTAAAAATGAATTATACTTCACTGGTCACACTGTAAAGCTGTAAAAACATGAATAATGTCAAGTGCTACAATGCAATGACATTGGGAAACGGGTTCTATGCATGCCCTTGGTGGGATTGTGACTTTGTACATATAACCTTAGTGGGCAGCAGACAGGCAATGTATTTAAAAATATGGTGCCAGGTACATAAAGTTGTGTTAAATGACATCTATTTTGACATGGGAGGTTTTCAGAATGCCTTGTGGAGAATTTTCTAAAATGTAAAAAAAGTAAGGTGATACAAAAATTCAGCTGAAAAATCCATAAAAATCTAAGTGGTGAGTCATTGAGTTTTCAATTACTTTTTCACTAAAGCAATTGCATATTCCCAGACCTGAAAAAATCTTATACCTATGGTATGCATGTTTACTAACAAGAAATATTAGTTCTGAATTCCTGAAAATGCATTGAGTTTCATGAAGTAAGGAAAGCAGATGTATCAACACAATTAGACCTAATGTATACAGGAAATCTGGCAACACTCTAGTTTTGGCATTCCATTTTGTCCAAGGTCCAGATATCATACTTTATTATATACCGTATGCTCTTGACCTCCACAAAACTAGCATGTCTGTTTTCCATTACTCAAAGGAGCTAGTTCTTGCAAAGAGCTATTAGGTTGTTTTATGCATATTATACAAACCACATTGATCGATAATTTAGAATTTTATAATGTTTTCATTGGTAAGTTTTGTTTTTTATTTGCACATCATATTGAACAAGACTGCTTGTTACAAGACAGTGTGGACATGTTGACAAGTGTATTGCAAGCTGTTTCTAATAGCAGATAGAGAATGCTGCCGTTGACAAAGGCAGATTCACATTCGTTACTTTCTGACTGTGGTTTCCATAAGGGAAGAGACAAGTCTTTTGGATTACAAATAAGAATAGATTTCTGATAGGCTCCAAAATAATAGATAAGAATGCACTGTTAAAATGACATCAAGCATTGTCCCAGAACTTCACAAATATCATTACCAATTTTAATTAACCAGATACTGCAAAAGGTGCTGTGTACATTTAATAGGCAGGAAAATGGAAACTCTTTAAAATCGTTTTTGTATTAACATGTTGTAACAAATTAGGAATTGATCTCAAGAATTTCAATAAAGGAATCACCACTGGTAATGGGAAACACATCTCCTTTGGCATAGGTCCTCTTTATTGGGTTTTCATTTTCCTACAATTCCCTAGCATGGTATTTTAGTAGCTGCTGGGTCCATTTGGAAGCTCATAAAGTAATAATGTCTATTAAAAAGATTAAAATCACTCTTCCCTTGGCTCCCATTCCTGCACAAATATAATCCACATTCAAAAGCCAGAAAAAATAAGAATCACTGAGAAAGTGAGGAGAAAAAGCCAAACATGAATGAGAACTACATTTGTGATTTTGCTACAAAAATTTTTACTGGAACATTTGGACAATTGTCAAAAAAATATATGTCAGATTAACCTTTTGGGTACCAGTAGATATTGACTGGAGTCAATGTCAAACTACCTAAGGTTTTCCTTTTAACTGTAACAACAGACACTACTAGGCAGGAGTTTTCAACTTGTTTTTCTGCATATACACCTTTGCTGAAGTTTCTCAAAATAATATTTTTAGATGCATAAAATACTGTATTAGGTTTCTATGGCTGCTGTAACAAATTACTACAAATTAGTGACTTACAAAGCACAAATGTATTATGTTACAGTTCTGAATTCAGAAGTCTGATAGAGGTCTCACTGGGCTAAAATGAAGGTGTTGACAGGTCTGCGTTCCTTTTCAGAGGATCTAAGGGAGAATCTGTTTTCTTGTCTTTTCCAGTTTCTAGAGGCTACCCATTCTCCTTGGCCCATGGCTCCTCTTTTCCAATTGCAATGTCTGCAAAGGCTGATCAAGTCCTTTTCACATTCCTCTCTCTGACCACACTGGGAAAGGTTCTCTGTTTTTATGAAGGCGTGTGATTAGACTGAGCCCACCTGGATAACCCAGGATAATCTTCCACCTCGTAGTCCTTAACCTTAATGACATTTGCAGAGTCCCCATGCCATGTAAAGTAATGTATTCACAGGTTCTGAGGATTAGGGCATGGGCATCTTTGGGGGCCATTATTCAACCTAATTAGGATTATGGATAAAATAATTATGTGGAAATCAGTAATAAAAATATATTAAAATCCAAGTTTGTGATATAATAATATGTTTGTCTTTATTAACACATCAATAATATCTAATGTCCATAAATTCAAAACAGTGATGAGCATAAATGATTTTTCAATATATCAGTAACAAGTGCAACAACTGTAATGAGGGATAAAACTATGTAATTTTTATTGGTGACAGAGTCACGGGAATTGCTGAGAGTACTGTGGTTTGTTGTTTACATTCACAGGTATAGGAAATGCTAAATTTTAGCTAGAGATTTAAAAGTCAAGAAGTGATTTATTTTCTCATCCAAAGTCACAGACACTTTCCTGGCTTAAGAACCTCTCTTCTAAGGAGATAACACAAAATGAAAAACTGATGCTCCAGACGTGGCTAGAAGAGTATCGACCCGTTTATACCAGCAAGGGAATTTATCTCAGACAGCAAGCCCGAACTAAGACAGCAGGTAGGTCGGAGTTTCAGCAAAACCAGAAAAGTCCTATTATCTTCCAGCTTTGCTTTTCTCACAAAGCCTTCTTGGACATTTCTAGCTCCTCTTGGTCTCTCTCCCAACTCTGATTTTCCATAGCATGTTTTCCTTCTTTCCACACTCAACAACAGTCTAAACCCTGTTCTTTTCTCTCTTAATTATTTGGCATTTTATCATGCATTGCCTTGAGATGCTACATGATCTTTTCATGTGACTTTTTCTTACCACCCTGATACGCTTAGAATTTCTGTAAGTAGAAATGATATTCATCTTTGTTCTTTAGTGACACTTTAAGGGATTTTTAGGGTAATAATGAGCGAATACTTATGATTGACCAGTTAACCAAATAATGACTCCCCCACTGGAATTACACATGTATTTTGGTGAAAATGGTAAATTTCAAGAATGTGTTGGTTTAACTGAGAGACTTCTTGAACTAGCTCTCAGAACAAGATATGTTATAAGAAAAGATTCTTAGTCTGAGACTAGGAATTTTTTTCCTCCTTTTCTTTTCCAATAACCAGCTTTGAGATACTGAGCAAGTAACTCCATTACTCCTGGGCCTCAATTCTATCCTTTGTAGAATGGAAGAACTAGATCATCTCTAAAGGTCCTTCCATCATTTAGAGTTTGTGAACCAGAGTTTATGTCACTTTCATCAGCACTACTAAAGTTTTTAACACTTCATTTAACAATTCAAATTCCCAGGATTATTCAGCTTCCCCAAGTGGTTTAAGAATTTAGATGCTGAAACACTGAGACTTTCCCGAGAAGGTAAATTGTGACCAAATCAAACACATTCCTACTAAGATTCATTCCTTCTTGTCAAGACTCATTTGTAGTGACATGCTATCTCCAATTTTACTCAAATTCTTTCATACCCAGATGAAAATTTCTGACTCTCTAGAAACTCTTTTTATGAAAGCGTACTGCAAACTTTTCAATTACTTTCTTACACAAACTTTAGCATCCTGATGACTTACCCTACGCACTGGCTGAACAGTCATGGCAACGATGACTACCAATGAGAATACCAGTAGGACTTCAGTAACATTTCCTGTGCGTTGTGGAGACTGAGTTGCATCCTTGCTTTTAAAGCTTGAGGTAGAATATTCTACCACTTAATCTGCTTCCTCCTCCATCTTGCTCTCTTTCTAGCCCTGCTGTAAGCCCTGTTTGCTCCACAGCACTCTCCTTCCTATGGTGAACTCATCCCCATTTTAATTGTTAGGTGTCTCAGCCCTGTAAGTCATACGAGTAGGGTTTGGGAAAGAGCAGGCTGTGAGAAAATTATGAATAGGACTGGAGCTTATACAAAGTCGGGATCTGCAAGTCGATACACATTCAGCTTCAGAAAGAATGAAAATACAGGAAAGGACTTAAAGACTCCAATCCATCTATCTATTCCATCTTTACGAGATTGCGGCCCATATCACTACGACGATGCGTCTATACTGGTTCTGGTAAGCAGTTTCTCCTTACGGCTGTTTTGCTGTAATTGAGAAAAGTTATTTCTCAATTATAAAGCTTTTCCACAATTATATTTTTTTCCTTTTATGCTTCCCTTTATATCTTAACTACCCACCTCATTTAATTAGAATAAGATGCAACTCAAATGCCACCATCACAGGGAAATGCTCAGCTCCAACTTCCCCAGTTTAGAGGGGAAAAAAAATCATTTCAATAACAATTCATGAATGTTTTTTCCCCCGACACTTAAAACTACGCTTCCAATTCTGTTTATTTCTGCACATCTGCATCCTGAAGCAGATTCTGAGCTCCTGAGCAGCAGAGACTTCTAATAAAACTTTGTGTCCTCAGGTTGCTATACTGGAAAATAAATTATTTTCTAATTTCCTTTGCTTTTCTGCTTCACATAATTCTAACATTTTCAAAAGGAACACTATCTGATACATATATGTTTTATGTATGTGTACACACCCACAAACATATTTAACAGGATTCTCTATGTTATTTGGCCAGCAATACTGGGATATTTTTCATAAATGGTACCATTAATCTGCCAATCAAGCAGGTTGAAAAAAAAAATTATTCCAAGTCACTATAGCAAAAATTCTCAGGCTAATTAATTTTGGAAATACTTAGAATATCAGGGGATATTTACAAACAGTATCTCAAGAGTATTGATAGGCGACTCAATAAATACATATACTTATTTGTAAATAACTAAATACACTCATGTGTTTCCCTTTAAATTCAGCACCAAATAAGTCATATGTGTTGTTTGCAATCTTCACATATGTAGAAATAAAATCTCCAATCATGAGAAAAAGAGTCAGTAGATTATTTTCATATCATCTTATATAGGAGTCACTCAAAAAACAACAACAACAACAAAAAAAAAAAAGGAAGAAAAAGAAAAACAGGAAAAGGAGCACACTGCAAAAAGAAAAAAAAAAGCAAAGGCTGATTGGTTTTATTCAGGGTCATAAAGATCAATTTTAAGGGTGTAGTATATTTTGCTAGTCATATTTTCTAATTGGTCTATCAGTTATTGAGGTGGGTATTAAGATCTCCAATTATAGTTGTGGATTTGTTATTTCTCCTCGCGATTGTATTAGCTGTGCTTTACGTATTTTGAAGTTCTCATGGTAGGTACATAAACCTTTAGAATCGTTATGTTCTCTTGATTAATTGACAGCTTTATTATTATGAAATGACTCTCTTTAATACCTGGTAACATTCTTTGCTTTGAAATTGTCTTTGTTAGATTTTTGCACACTGGCAATCTTCAAGTTGGCAGAAGAAAATTATCTGCCCAAAGAACAGAAATTATTTTGCTGTCCTGGTCCTTGGTTTCAACCTTGTTCAAAGGGATTTATTTACTGAATTCTTGCCGTATTAAGATAAGATGTTCAGGGGATATTTACTCTTTAAGTAAGATAGATGTGGGGATTCACGTTTTGAGAATACAGGATAATGTGTCTGGTTCAAATGAGAAGTGATTTGATCTAACTTCAAACTTTGCCTGTGGAAGTAAAAGCGTTATTCAGAGACTTGGAGAATCATAGATCGTCAAAGAATCATAGATCGTCATGCTGGATGTGGGAGATCTAAGCGAGGAAGCTCAGGAAGGGTACATTTTCTTTAGCGATGGACAGAACAGATTATGGCCAAAGGGGGACCAGAGCCCCAGTTTCCTGATTCAGAACAGAACACTCTCTGCATGATAACCCCCGTGCCCATAGCTCGATAATCTTCACATCTTTTCCTCAGTTGCTTGAGTTTTGAGCTGTGGGCAGAAGAAAAGAGTATATTCACTGAGAAAGAAAAAATAAATCCAAATGAGTTCCTACTTTCCTCACAGTGCTCAGGGCTCAGAAACAGCTTCTGTAATTTTAAGCTTCCATTTGCCCATTCATCTGTAAAAATAATCTTTCGGTTACAATTTCCTCAGACATCACAATTATTTTCAATTTTTGACGTGGTCTGAATATTTTTTTCCTGTTTTTTAACACATAGAGCTTTTCTTATTAAATAACTCCAATGGGCTTGAACGTATTCATGTTTGCCAGAATGTGGATAGGAAAAGAACATACAAGCTGCCTGCAGAGAACATGATTGTTGTTACTAGGACGTCATTAGTGTATAAGAATGTTTTGAGCGGGTCTGAGTCACTGTTATCCTTCATGATTGCAACAGGCAAAGAACCATGCACTTGAACTAGGAATCAAGTCCGTGGATGGACTCCACCCAATATTCCAATATTCTAATATTGTGGAATGAGGGTTTTTTCCTTAGTCACAATGATCAACAAATAATTTCAGAACTCTTTGATGCAACTATCATCATACTTCTGTTTCAGTATTAGAGAACAGACATTTCTGAACATAATTAACCCTTATTTGATGATTTCAGTATAATTTACTCATTCTTCCACCCATTCATCTATAAATTTCACCAGGTATGGATAGTTTGCATCAGGCATCATGCAAAGTACTAAGGGATTCACAGATATATAAATAGCTCTTACCATCAAGGAGCTTATCATGTAACGATGACAGTCATATCCAAATAAATAAAGCTTAACTTACATGATATATAAAATGAAGATGTAGTCACTTTGCCAAGTTACTGTAGTTAGAGGGGTATTATTGGTTTTACACAGAACGTACAGAAGCATGACATAATAGACAAATCTAAATGCTCTTCTTAAGGGACTCTGAATGTCCCCGTATCACAACACAAATAACATAACTGAGGGGTCAAAAAGAAAAAGAATTCTATGGGTTACCAATAAAGCATGCCACCAATATGGTTATGAGCACATATGAGGTGATCAAAGCCTTCACAGAGATACACAAAGAGATAGCAATAGACCATTTTTTTTTTAAAGTGAAGATTGAGAGACAGACTGTAGAGGAAACTGAGAATTGAAATTCATACTTTCAGGTCAAATATTGGGTGATGGAAGGAGAACTGACTGGGTGGTGAACACACAATACAATTTATAGATGATGTAATATAGAAATGTACATTTGAAACCTATGTAATTTTACTAACCAATGACACCCCAATAAATTTAATAAACGTTTAAAAAAAATAAAACTGTCATTGAAATAAAATAAAAAAAAATTATACTTTCCATCTCTTTCAGAGTGTAAATGTCAATTCTTTGGCAGGACTATCAGTGCCTTCATCCTCTTGCTTCCTATCTTAGTTTGCTTGGGCTATCAGAACAAAATGCCAGATTAGGTGGCTTAAGCAACAGAAATTTGTTTTCTCACAGTTGTGGAGGCTGAAAGTCCAAGATCAAGGTGCCATCAGGGTTGGTTCCCGGAGAGGCTCTTTTACTGGCTTGTTGATGGCTTCCTCTTGTTCCTCACATGGCTTCTTCTCTGTGTGAGCATGGAGACAGAGAGAGAAGTGGAGAAGGAGACGGAGACGGAGATGGAGATGGAGAGAGAGGGGGAGAGAAAGAGGGAGAGTGAGAGGTAGAGAAAAAGGGAGAGATATATAGTGTCCCTTCCTCTTCTTCTAAAGAGACCAGTCCTATAGGATTAGGGACCCATCTGATAGCCTCATTTAACCTTAATTACCTCCCAAAAGGCCCTGTCTCCAAACAGTTACATTGCGAGGTAGGGCTTTACCATATAAAGTTTGGAAGGACACAATTCAGTCCACAACACCTCACCACCTGTGCAATCTTTGACTTCTCCTGTTCTCAATTGGCCATCTGTCATAGCCACACTAAATTACTCCAATTCCCTGAATTTCCTACATTTTTTTTTCCCCCTCCATGCTGTTGCTCATGCTATAATTTTTGCTCACTCTTCTCAGCTTCTCTGCCTGGCAAACCTTCAGCACAACATTTGCTTCAAGGCCTTCCCTGACCTTCTGCAGGAAGAATTATTGTGTCTCATACAATACCTCAAGTGAAGCATTATCACATTTTACTTTAATCGATGATGGATGCTCAATGCACATTAATATTTTTGAATAAATGAATGATGCTAATATATTTACAAGATCTCCCAATATTGCTTAACGATAAAGCTAGTTTCCCAGGAAGTTACTTCATGGGCTATTACACAGTCATCTCTGTCCCTCCAAACTTCATGGAATACCTGAAGGGACAGGTGCTCTTGCCTCAGACTTTCAGGTAAAAATTTAATTGAGGAACTAACTAATTGTAAGCATTATTATTATATTTATATTGAAGTCCACATTCCAATCTGATTTCCTGAAGGTGAGGGCTATCTAATGTATTTTTAAAATAAAAATGCTTAACAAAACATGGTATGTTTAAAATAAAAATAGTAATGTTATTTAAGATAAAAAGGAAAAAAACAAAACAAAATAGGAATGTTTGGGAAACTCAGGACTCCCTAGCGATGTGGGTCACCCTCTCCAAGATGACGTACTAATCCATTGCACCAGTCATTCAAATCCTGGTTATTTTCTCCTTGAACTCGCTGTCCATTTGCTCTCAGGCCATAGGCTCCAGCGTGTGTGTTCATGCTCTGTATTCACTGTCTAACATCCAGTTTATTGGAACACAGTACCCAGATAATAGAAAAATCGAGCTGTTACACCACCTGCTGATCAATAGGTATTGTGACCTTGATTGTGATGATGTGGAGTTCACTTACAACATCTCCCTGTACTCACAATAATTTAACTGATGGCTCTTCTTACAAGGATGAGACATGGTCTGTAATAGGCAGTCTGAGCTTTGAAACTTTCAGGATTAGCTGTGCAGCCTCAGGCACATTTATTATTACCCAGTGGCTCATTTCCTCTAGGAACAAGGATAGGATCCACCTCTCAGCATCACTGGCAGGATTATATGAACTAACACATGTATTATAAAACACTTAGACTCGTGCCTGGTATTTAGTAAGCACTCAAATATTAGCTATTGTATTTATTATGCTTAAAGTATTACTTATTTTGGGGTGGCCGGTTAGCTTAGTTGTTTAGAGCGTGGTGCTAATAACACCAAGGTTGCTGATTCCACTCCCGCATGGGCCATTGTGAGCTGCGTTGTCCTTAAAAAAAAAAAAAAAAAAAAAAAAAAATTGCTTATTTGGAATTAGTCCTACTTAAGCATACTCCAGTGAATAAGCTTTCAGTCTCAGGATTCCATGTAGACATAGACGATTACAGCCATATAAACATAGTGGTATCTTAACATTTTATGATCTTTTAAGAACATAGCTTTTCTACTGGTGGAGGTATATTTATGGTCCAACCTAGATGATGTGATCCAATTGCTTTGGTACATAAAGTGAGTTGTTAAAAGGGGGTTGGGGGTGAGCAGAGAGAGGAAGCTATGCAGGTAAGTGAAACCTTCAACCCCTGGTCAGTTATTGCTCTTTTAGAGTTGAAGATAATTATAACAATGCTATTAAAGTGTAAAGTTCTTTAGAAAGGACAACCTATAACCTTAACACAATCACCTCAAATTTCTAGAAATACAAGTCACATAGAGATAAATTCTATGAATACCTGAGGATGTTAATTTTCAAGACCTGTAACTGGGGTCTTTTACCTGGTAATCTTGAAGCCTGCAAACTTCTTTGAGCATGTAACCATGGGCACTGTCCTTGGCTTTCAGCAGCGATTTAGTGAGATGTCTGTGACAGTCACTGTACCCAGAACTTTATCGTGTGTTTTCTTCCCCCCGTCTGTATTGAGAAAACAACGTTATCACATAGTTTTACTTGAGACGGCCACATGAACTTGGGAACATTGTACTTCAGCCTAAATGTCAGCAGAATCCAGCAACTCTCCCCACTGCAGTGAGTGACTATTTCTTCCAGGTTCAGGTTAAAAGGTGAGTCAACCTTCAGTCCTCCCACATGCACACCTCAGATCTAGGTGATTGCAAATACTGTGGCTCTACTTTAAAAAACAGCCAGAAACCAGTGACCTATTATTAGTACTTCCACTGCTATCCCTGATCTAAGCCATGGGAGTATCTCACCTTCATTACTGCAATGTTCTTCTAATTGGTCTGCCAGCTTCCACCCTTGTCCACCTCCAGCAGCTCTCTATTTTGCTTAAAGTCAAGTTTTCTACAAAAACTCTCTATGGTCTAAGCATTCTAGCAACTTCACAAGCGTCCTTCACTTATGCCCTCTGACCTCTCCTGTACCTCCCTCTGCCAGGAATATCTTCCTTTTCCTTTCATTGCTCCAATGTCACCCCGGTGAGGCCTAGCCTCTCCTATCTCATCCTACTTAAATATGCTTATGTCTAGACACACCTGTGCACTTTCTATCCTATTTTCTAGTTTTCTCCATAGCATTTATCACTATCTAATACACAAGTTTCTAAAATGTGGTTCCTAGAACTTTGTAACAAGTTCCTGTGCTGCTGCTGGGGGTCCAGGGGACACACTTTGAGAACCACTGCTAAAGGGAACTCTCTTTTCCCAGACTCTCAGTCTTTCTGAACCACTCAGACTATCAGGCAGGAGCCACCAGACTACCTAAAGTGTTTTTTCCTTTTTTTTTTTTTTAATTAAAGTTTATTGGGGTGACAGTTGTTAGTAGTTACATAGATTTCAGGTGCACAATTGTGCAACACATCATCTATACATCACATTGTGTGTTCACCACCCAGAGTCAGTTCTCCTTCCATCACCATATATTTGATCCCCTTTACCATCATCGACCACCCCCCTTCCCCTTTCCCCTCTAAAGTGTTTCTTAAAGCTCTGAATGATAGGTTCTACCCTTAGAGTTTCTGATTGGGTAGGACTGGGGTAGGGCCTGAGATTTGCATTTCTAACAATTACCCTTTGAAAAACCACTAGTTGAATATAATACACCATACACTTTTTATTAAGTTTGTCTATTTCCTCCCATTGGAATATAAACTATGAGGCAGAGATTTTTTTTCTTTCTTGTTTTCTGCTATTTCCTCATGCAAAAGACAGTATCAGACACAAAGCAGCTGCTCAATAAAAACACGTTGAATGACTAAATGAAAATTGCTATCCTAGTGTTACATCAGAAAATTTCTAACTTCATTTTGCCAGATTTTATATGAAGATATACAAAGGTAAAATCTTTATAGTTTAATCTCCTCGTGCAAGAGTTTTTAAGCAATGGGCCATGGTGACAACTGGGATTTCCTGATACTCAGGAAATAAATGAACAATTTACAATATTCATATAAACTTAATGTTAACAATAATAAACATTTATGGAATGCTATATGTGCTAAGCACTTCCTGTATAGTATCTTGCTCAGTTCTCATAACAAACTTTGAGGTGGCTGTGGTGTTGCTTTCATTTTTCAGATAAGGACTGTCATACCATCACCCACTCATTAGTGGACTCCAGGGTTTCCATATTAGCTTCTTCCCTCCATCTGCTCTATCGATTGGGATCAATAAAATAGAGTATAAACTAAGAGGTGACAGTTTTCTTTCTAGTGTCCAGACATATTAAGATTTGAATTAAGATTTTTACCACTTATAACATTAAAGATAATTCTAGCCACCTTTCTATTGCTTCAAGTTATAGAGAACTCTTATCAGAGCACTGGATTTCTAGATGTAAATGTTGAACCCTACAAGTGCTGTAGGAATTTAGTGGTAACAGATATGGAAACATTTTTCATGTTAATTTGGGGCTTGTTTTTGCAATAATTTAGAAGTTTATTTTGTTTGAATATTCACATCAAACCCTATATCACAGCATTACACTTATGCATAGAAAAATGCAAAGATACAAATGATTGAGTTAATCCATTTTCTTTCATCAGATAGACTGTTAGATCAGGGGTCAGTAAGTTTTTTATTAAGGGGCCAAACAGTAAATATTTTAGACTTAGAGGCCACATAATTCTGTAGTCATGGAAAGCAACCACAGATAAAGTATAAATGAATGGGTATGATTTTGATTCAATAAAACTTTATTTATACAACAGGTGGCCAGCCTATAGGCTGTAGCTGCTCACCCATATGTTAAAGAACCTCAGTCTTAGTGGAATATATGAAATGTACCAGATAAATTCAGGTAAATTTGCTGAAATTCTCCTCTCTCACTTGAAAAAAATTGCTGTGTCTTACTATAAAAACATCATATTCCTATAATTAAAAATAATGATTTAAAAATGACAATTCTAGCATGCAAATGAAAACAGACATTTGGCTCTGTAATAAGTTGAACTAGTTAAAAGAATCCTTGTATTTATTTTTTACACAGCACAAATGCAGGTGACATAGGAAGTCCAAAATACCCCCACAAAACTTATGAACTTAACAACTGAGAATCTAATTTCTTATAATCTTCTGCATCATTTCATAGCTATACATTCTAGAGAATCCATTCCATAGCAGCAGAAGAGAACCTTAACTTAAAGCACCAAGTTTCCAGGCATTACTACAAATGTCTTTTTTCATTCTCTAATACATGCAGTCAAACTGCCTATGAAGCAAATACCAATTCACCTTACGCTTGAGTAGAGAAGGGAAAGCAGCTGGGACATCAACCTTATTCTTAAGTCTAAAAGTGACTCTATCTCTTTATCTTATATTCCCCTCCATGAAAATTTTAACTTTTAATGTAGTTATATGTAACGTGAATATAAATTAAATTTTAAACATAAGCTCTTTTAGATTCATCAAACAGTTTAGGATGTTCGTATTTGTTTTATAAATTCTGAGGAAAACAAAAAAAAAATGACCTTTAATCTGAAATATTCTGGCAATCTTTATTAGAAGTTAAATTTAGAATTTTATAGCAAAGTAACATGATCTGTTTGACCAAATTATAGATTAAAAAAATCCTTAATTTATATAAATTAAGACACAAAGCTTATTCCCAATACATTTTAGAGAACTGTATTTTCATTTTTGGAAGCAGGGTTCAACGGGCAGTTTTAGATCTTGCTAACATTAGCCCTATACAGCCAGAGCTTACTGGATCCACTAAATGGACAACGAAAACCGGTTGGGCAGCTGATGAGTGCTTCAACAGGATTCCGATACACAGACACAGATTTCATTGTTATATTCAATGGAACTGAAGTCTTCCTTAAAACTGTGCTCCTGATAGGCTGAAGATAGTGTAACAGACTGCTAGTTCTTCGAGCCAAAATGCATGGATCTGCAGTACAAAGGCTTCATTCTCTGCCTGTGGTCAGTAACTTGAGGGCCTTCTGTAGGTTCTGCACGGCGGTGCTGACATCTTCATATTGCAAAGCACTGCCGGCATATTTGCAGTATTTCTGAGCTCTGGCAAAGTCCTCTGGTGTGAGACGGATATCCCCTAGAAGAAACAGAGTAACTAAGATATTTATAAGAATATAAAAAGTGCTCCCTTCAGGTTAGGGAAATGCTTACATTCAAGATTATAGAAAATATTTAAGGTTATGTAAACACATGAAGGATTTTTTTCTTTCAATCCCAGCTGTATTTAAATAAATTTTCTCATGCTATCAATTTTTAAAATACCAATATAAAACATACCTATGTCAATACATAACTTATACGAGCAAGATTTTTCTCCAGAAGTAATAAACTAGAGCCCTTTATATTTTGGCAAATTAATTACAAAAATTATATTCTGAGTAAAATAAGGACAGGAGCTTTAGTGTTTATGCTAGAATCACTCTGCCTCTCTTTTCATGGAACAATACACACAGACTAAACCATTCAGCACTCATCTGAACTAGAAATATAACCCTCAATAAAAAATAACAAACTTTATGTAAAAATGTCACTTAAGTTACTTAACTTTTTTAAGCATAAAAAGATTTGCATTTTTGTGCTATCCATATAAAAAAAACTCTAAGATTTAACAGATTTGATATCATTAAACTATATAATTAAACATGTATACAACCCTTACGAATTATTTCTTCAAAATTTATTCTCAGTAAGTTTTCCAGTTACACACACAATTAATATGTGTAGAGTCCAACTAAATAATTTGGGTAAACAAACCACACTAACAACATTTCATTCAATCTGAAATTTGAATATATATTTCTACAAGATTAAACAAAAATTGACTTTGTATCTTGTCTTTGAAATAAATGCCATTTTTTAAAGGAATTTTATGAGGAATCTAGGAGAACTGATCAGAAAAATAGGAGCATAGACTATAACCAACACATCTCAATTCTGTTTACAGGCTTATACTTATAAATAGAATGACTTTGTTCAGTTGCTTTTAATTTTTTCATAGATATACAGCATAAAACAAAAACTTTAACATTTCCTAGGTATGGATGTTAAAGTAGGTAGCAATTCCAGGTAAATAGTAAATTCAGATCCAAATTATTATTTCCTCAATTTTCAAAACAAGGAGTACTGAAATAATGTATCCTAAAGTTTCTAGCCCAGTGCCAGGCACCTATGAATGATCAGTAACTATAATGAATGAATATAAAAAAGTTGTCTGTACTTTAAATTATTTCCCACATTTTAAAATAAAGTTCATATAAAATTGAATATTAATTAAATTTCAGAGTTTGACATAATATACGTATAACTCGCCTAGTGTGTTACATATAGTAAGTCTTCAAATATTTGCTGAGTTACTATTATTAAAGATTACATTAAGAGTTGGCTCTTCCTGTTGTGAATTAGAGATTACACATTCCAATTTTGACAGAACTTATTTTAATTTCCTTGAATTTTGGTCTTGCTTAAAAAGCACACAATACAAATCAATAAACTAGTAAAATTATAATTATATACTAAAAAAAATCAAACAGAGTTTCTTTTCAATTTTACTTTTAGTGTTTTAGTGACTTGGCAATTGTTCCTCATTAAACCTCAAAAACAATTATCCTGCAGTTAGTTCTGTTGACAATTTAGTCAGGCACGGTTTGGCTTGTATTTTTTTTCTTGAAAATACCTACCAGATTCTTTAATCGTTTTCCAAAATATATTAAGGAGTTCAAGTCACCGAGATACACACACTATATCTAGGTAAGTGAGACATCTTTAAAAATTAAGTTTACCTTACACTTACACTGCTCATTTTGTGTTTTAATACTCCATCCTCCTATCTCAGGGCAATCTAAATATATAAGGCATCCATCCAGAATTTACCGGCTTGCTGGAAGAAAGCCCTAATGCTCAGGACTAATCTTATTTTTACAGCATTAGCTTTAGCATTGTTTTGCTGAAGTATCACTTATTTGTTAATCAGATAAAATGCGCATAATGGCAAGAACTCAGTTACTATTTTGGTTTTATAAGCTAAACTTATCCACCAATGGTAAAATTATTTTAAAACAAATATTGAATTTTTTTGTGAAATAAAGATTTCAATATTTATAAATATCAATGAAAATATTGTAATAAAAATATAATTAGATATGTAATACACATAATACACATGTATGACAAATTATGTAACTCAAAATATAACTAGATAATAACTTATGATTTAGATACAAAAGGTATGTTATACACTTACATAGAAAATTTATTTTCAACAATTAGAAATATAAAGAACTTATGCCATGTCAAAGAGTTACTTTTGTTATTTTCTAACAGTTTAGGTTTTCCTTCATTAAAAAAATATAATGTGTAAGTCATTAAAATAAAACAAATTAAAATTTTAAATTAAAAATAAAATCTGTGTCTGAATTATGATTCTTTTAAATTACAATTTAAAAACTAGAGGAAACGAAAAAGACAGAGGAAGGGAAAACACACTGCAGGAAGAAAACAGTAATTCAATTTCAGTTTATCTAATTTTATATTCAAAAGAGCAAATAATGCTTAATGCACCAAAATAAAAGGTTTTTTTCTATCACTAAAATTTACTAGAACTCATAATCAGAACCAGAGAGCGGGAGGATATTGTGGACCTAAAAGGTGTTTAAAGGATTAGAGAGGTTGTCTAATATAATATCTTTTCTGAAATCTGTGCTTGTATGTTCTAGAAGGCTTCAGACAAGATAAGTGTTTTATCACAGAGCTGCTTCTCCTTTCACAGGGCAGGATAAGAACAGGAACAGAAGACAGCCAGAGCTATCAGTCAAGGTCTCTCTGAGAGCACAAAGAGTCTCGTCAGCACTGGATCAAAGATAACATTACACGTATATGGTGTAAAGAAAAATTCCTGCATGCTCAGTTGGCACAAGCATCCACTTCCAAGGCTGACTTTTCAAGTTTCCAAGAAAGAACACTTAACATAAATATTTCCAAAGTGGGTCTTTGGAGATTTTTTCCTATTTAACTAGGGAGTTCTAGAATGCATGTTAAGGACCTTGGATAACGTGATCCTAGTATATTCTATCATCCTCTCACTTAATGGCATATGCAGGCAGGATCTTCTTTTTTTTTTTTTTAATTTTTATTGGGCCATATTGGGGAACTGTGTGTTTTTCCATGACCCATCAGATCTAAGTCAAGTCGCTGTTTTCACTCCAGTTTTGGAGGGCACAGCTCACTGGCCCATGTGGGAAGTGAACCGGCGGTTCAACTGAACTGGTGATTGTGAAACGGCGTTGGTGTTATGAGCACTGCGCTCTAACCAACTGAGCCAACAGGCCGCCCATGCAGGCAGGATCTTAAGGGAACCATCTGAGCTGCAGAAAATCTCAGAGATGAATGTAAAGCACAGTGCTGAACCCTCATATCCAGTCACGGCCCAGACACGTCACTTAATAATGGCAACAGCAGTAGCAATGATTAGAGATAGAATTTTATTAAGTCAGGTACTATGCTAACTGCTTTTTAGATATTCCATTTAATTCTCAAAAACTTTATGAGGGAAGCTGTTACTAGAATACTATATCAAGTACACAGGTGAAACAGTAAAGACTGTGCTTCAAAATCTAGCTTTCCAATTCCATTCTCATCTCCAGAATCAGCCAGAAATTCATTACACAAATATTTAAAATATATTAATACTAACACATACATGCAATGTGTGTATTAAAAAGCAGTAAGTACCAAGTGTTAAGGAGAAAAATGTTAACAAGAAGGGGCTACCGGAAGCACTACAGGTGGTAGTGATGGTGGTTATGAAACAACTATTATTTTTGTGGATTCTCTAGCCTTTTCCTATGCATTTACACACATAAATACACACAGGAGCTTATAGTTTTCTTTTAAATGTTTTTTTTTTTTTTTTCAAATGGGTCATACTATATATAATATTCTGCAACTTGCTTGTTTACTTAATTTGTCTAGATCTTTTTACATGAGAGTTATCACATTGTTTTTTAACATGTGAACAGTATTCCTTAGTGCAGACGGATAATTGACTTAACAACTTTCCGTTAGTAAGCACTTAAGACTGTTTTCTACTATTACTACAAATGATGCTGATATAAACATCCACATACTGTGTTTCCCTGAAAATAAGACCGGGTCTTATATTAATTTTTGCTACAAAAGGCGCATTAGGGCTTATGTTCAGGGGCTGTCATCCTGAAAAATCATGCTAGGGCTTGTTTTCCAGTTAGGTCTTACTTTCGGGGAAACACGGTAACTACATTTTATGCCCATGTCTAAGTATTTCTTAAGATAGATTCCTAAAAGTAGACTAGCTGGGTCAAAAAAAATTTATGATTTGCATTTCTGATACTGACATAATGCTACTGAGAAAAGCTTTACAGATTTACAGTCCCACCAACAGCATGCTAGAGTCATTCCCTGTTTTTATTAACATTGCAGCTTATAAATCTTTTAAAACATTTGTGCATGTATTGACATAAAACCAAATGCTTTTTAACTCTCCAATTTTCCTGATTATCAGTAAGGATGGGCTTCTTTTCATATGTTCATTGCACATTTATATTACCTGTTTACATTCTCTGCCCATTTTTCCCCACTGAGTTGAATTTTACTTATTCATTTGAGGGAGCACTTTACGTATGCTCTGGACATTAATGCACTATTAATTATCAATTTCATCCTGGTCTATTAGTTACAGTTTAACAACATAAAGGGGGGAGAGGGAATCTTTTGCTGCACGGAATTTATTATTTTTCACTAGTCAAACCTGTTAAGACAAACCAAATGAGATACAATAATTGAGATAGTTATCATACACACACACACACACACACACACACACACACACACACACACTTTTCCCTGATATCACTTTTAACACCACTTCTGAATACATATTCTTTCCACACTGATCCAAATGCCACCATTATCATTAATTTAATTCTCATACTATGACACCTATTCTGTTTCACTGAGTTGCCTTGCTTTTCAGATATCTTTGCATCAGAATTTAGGCACAGGCTTTACAGGTGGGTGGGACTATGGGAGGGAATCTGAAAACCAAGTTTAATAGAGGAATACAATATTCGTCGGGGAGGCTATCTGTCGACTAGCGTAAATATTTTCACCATGTTCTTGGGTAATTTGCCAGTTTATTATACAGTCCTACCTATTCTTTAGCACTATGTGGCCCCGTGAAGCACACACATGGTCTTAAATGAGACCTTTCAAGGCCCAAAGGTCACTTGGGCTTCATAACTTACCCACTTTTGATAAAACCAGGAAAAGTGGAACAAACCTAATGTAACTCATACACTTAAATACAAGTAAAACAACATACTACATTTAAATGGACTATGATATTCCAGCACAGTCCTTGATGCTTGGAGACACCATTACCTTATCAGCAGAGAGTGCACTGTGCTGTGCTTCAGACAAGCACATACTTCCAATCTCTCCCCTAACTTTATTAAATTCTGAACCAACTATAGCTAAATCTTTTTGCTGTCAGACTAGTAAGTCAACTGAGTACAGAATTAAAGGAACTAAGTACAGAATTTAAACAATTCATGTTATGCTCATAATGATACCAGGACTCACAAGACAGAGGTGACACCCTCCCCCATCCCCTTCCAATAAAACCTCTCCTCATTCCGTGGCTGAGAGGCAGGTCGCCAATTCCCATTCACACAGGGAGAACTGAAAACTCTTGTGGGAAACAGACCTGCAGACAGTACCAAGGGAAACCCAATAACACAACTGAACATAATAAAGCATGGCTTCATTCTAAATAAAAAGGACTAAATCTCATCAGACATGAAGAGAACTCTGAATGAGAAAGACCAAAATAAACACAACAACGGGACTGGGGTAAAAACAAAACAAAACAAAAACCACAAGTCAGAAAAGTAGGTAAGCTTAAAATCAACAAACCAATCACCTAGCCTGTGAACCAACCAACCACAATAATTATCCTCAGAAATTTTTATTTTCAATTATAGTCAGTTCCTCTTTTCTTAGATAATCTACTAACTCACTGCAGATGAGAAATATCATAATCAAAACACATGGCAATCTTGAACTAAACTGATCTAAGCTTCCAAGGATAGCTTTGGTAACATGTTTGTGCCACTATACACATAGCAATGTAAGAAAAAATGAACTAAAAAAAAATGAATGTGTTTGGATTTGGGGATTTTTAATAGATAATATGAAACAATCTCGGCTCATTAGAGAATCTAGTGAACATAGGCATTCAAAGAAATGTTTCAAATTACCTAGACAATCCTAAAGTAAAATTATAAAACAACGCCCCAAAGCAAGAGATACACTGTATCTTATAAAACAGTCAGCTGACTTACCTTGGGAAACTGTACTGAAAAGTGCAGGATCAATGGCCGGAATAGTCTGTGGAGTAGGTTGGATAGTATTACTTGTTACACCTGCAAATTAGAAATCCACAAATGGTTGTAAGTGTTACACTTCTTAAATATATAGTAGGAAAGGGCTTAAAGGGACATGGAGGAATTTCATGAGATCATTTACTTTCTTGAAACCTTAATGAATCGTAATCTGACATACTTATTTGATGTTGGAGTCTGGTACAGAAAATATGCAGGAAAACACATTTCGAGTGTTTACATACATGTTATTGGCCATACATTTCCAAACACTTATTTTGTTTGTCATGTCTACTTCAACTTGCTTCTCAAAGCAATGTCTATAAATAGTAGAGTCTCTTAATGTCTTAGCCTATCAAATAATTTGAGGGACAAGGTAGGATATAATTATGATTTAGTTTAACTTACGGGAGGAAGTCCCATTTCATCACTCAGGAAAGAACAAATTATACATTCCAAATTTTCTAGTTTACATGTTTTCAAGATGATGTTTTTATATATTCAATAAGCAATTAGTTTTGATGTCTGTGAGAACTTGTCATGACTCATATTCAGTAGACAATTAGCATCTTGACTAATACTAATATACTATATTTGAAGATCATTAATCATCTAAAAATTAACACAAACTGCTAAAACTTTCCAAAGAGACTCAAATGATTCAATAGGCAAGAAAGCAAATGAAGAAGAAAAGTTATTAATCTATCAATGCACTCAAAAAAAAAAAAAGGCAGGATTCACTTGCCTCAAACTAATAGGTTAAATTAGAAGAGGCAATTTGCGACAAGGGTAAAGTGGGAAAGACATTGGAGTGAAAGAGGAACAGAAGGAAGAAAACAAATTGGGAAGTTTCTAGGAAAACAAAAACAGTCAATAGAGTTCTACTATTATGGTTTCACAAAGGTTGACTGAAGTTCTAAAATATAGACTGCAGGCACAAAGTTCTGACTTTGAAGGACCTTCTCATTCCCACCTGAAAAGAAAAAATGGCTAAATACACTAGTCTATCTCATTTAATTTTGTTTTAGAGCAAATTAGTTTCACTTTACAGCTGTTGGAATTATTAAGCCATGAAAATGTTACTTTCTAACTAAAAATTGAACTAATAAAAAATTTTAAAGTACAAAGGGATACAAATGAAAAGTCAAGTACAAATTTTAAACAGTACAAAAAATGTAGGTGAAAAGCCTATTTATTATTCCTACTCCAGGCCACTTTAGTGCTCTCATTAGTTTCTAGGGCACCTTTCCATGCACATACAAGCATGTGTGTGTCCAGTCCAAAGTGTCTGTGTATAAAAATAAATGTTCTTTGCTAACTAAAAAAAATTGTGTTCTTGCCTAAACTGAAATCCTCCAAATTCTTTTCTCTCTGGAGAGGCATACTGTGGTTCGTGTGTGTTTGTTTTTCAAATGGCAATATGTCTGCATACTGTACTATTCTGTACATTTCTCATTTAATATGTCTGTCTGTCTGTCTGTCTGTCTCTCTCTGTTTCTCTCTCACACACACACACACATATATCTGCCTTGTTTTTTTCCTAATGGCTACACTGTGTTCCATTTCATATACAAATCACAATTTATAAAGCCATTCATTAATGATGGTCATTTAGGTTGTTTCCAATCTTTTGCTACTACAGATAATTCTGCCCTGAATATTCCTATCTACTGTGTGTGTGTATGTCTGTGTGTGTGTCTGTGTATGTATGTATGTGTGTGTGTGTGTGTGTGTGTGTGTATATGCATATATATATGGTGCCAAAAAATGTATACACATATTAAGAAAGGAAAGCTGTATTAAAATTGTAATACTCAGTATATACCGATAAAAGATGAATACAAGTCACGTTTGACTTCTGCAATTACAAGAGGTGCTCCAAGTGGTTACCATTAGCATCCAGATACTTCTGATTACGGTGAACTACTGCTTGAGCAACGTTGACCAAAGTGCCCACTTGTATGCTTTTTTTTGGCACCCCCAGTACATACAGATACAAAAGATGAATACAAGACATATGTATACATTTTTGTGGCACCCCTGGTATATATATGGTGAGCTGCATTTATAATTAAAAGGCTTGCATTAATTAAAAATAATTCTATTATTTAACCTATTTAGATATTTTACTGAGATTTTCTTCCTCTATATTTACCTCCTGTAAAATGTGTACGTTTCAAGAGAAGGAAAACACAGTATACTGATTGCTTATATCAAATCCTACAGTGGTTCAAGCACAAGAGGCAAAAACACTTGGCCTGTTTAAACAATCACTATCCTTGCTCTCTTTGCACCCGCTTTGCTTTTTTGTGGAAGAACTAAAAACTGTATTAGTACACACTATTCTTTTCAGCTATCTTAAGGATTTCCCTTTGATAAAAGTGCATCCTGGACTTTTATATGAGAGAAAATAAATCATTCTAAAAGTGAGCAAGAGGGGAAACATCTGCTATATTTATAAACTAAAAATCTTTTTTTCATTTTCTATTAGGCAACTATAAGCTGATTTTTTAAAGCCTGTTTTAAATATAATAGAAAAAAAATTCTGCCTGCTAAGACAATATTCCAATATCTCAAACCAATCTTAGGGGAAAATATGTATCAGAGAAGTATGTTTTGATATGGTAGAATTTTAGCTCCTTGAAGGAAGGGACATAAAAGGAAGGTGCCAAAAACATGAAATCAGAAAGACTTGGGTTCAAATTCTAGTTTTGTCACTTACTAGGTATGTTTGTATTTAGTTTTCTGGAGATAAGTGCTTAATTTCTTTACTGTCTATAAATTAAGGGCAGCGATATCTAACACAGTTTCTGTAAGAATAAATTTATAAAATAGGATAATTATTTAAATGCTAAGTCTGTAAGAATGTATAAAATAACAAGATAGGATCTTATCCTAAAAAAGTTCACCAGTTTTCAGTTTTATGTCCTCACTCTGAGGAACAAGAAGAGAGAAAAAAAAATCATGCCAGAGGTTAACTGGATCTAAATGAACTGCTCATGCCAGAAAATTTCCTAATAGAAGACTAACTCCTAATATCTATCTTTGTGTCACAGATATTCTAAGCAGGAAATACTGTCTGTTAGTTTGAACATATGAAACTACCAATATTTTTTCACTTTTGTTGTATAAAAATAGCGATTCAACATAATATAGCCTCCCACTAGATGTATACTTT
Source organism: Rhinolophus sinicus (assembly GCF_036562045.2). Taxonomy (NCBI): domain Eukaryota; kingdom Metazoa; phylum Chordata; class Mammalia; order Chiroptera; family Rhinolophidae; genus Rhinolophus; species Rhinolophus sinicus. The sequence continues at coordinate 163,773,155 of NC_133755.1, read as the reverse complement.
CCCTCTCATATATACACATAGTATGTCTACATATAAAATAAAAGTATATATGCCTATGCCAATTCTCTGCCCTAAGATATACTATCTAAAGCAATACCCCTTAGGTCATCTTTTTCTAAGGCCATATCCTATCCCCAAATGGGACATTTCCCTTGATTCACAAACTGATTTTAAGTGTTCATTAACTTCCTATTAAATACCCCATCTTTCTTTGGCATAGAAATAGGAAGGAAGAGGGAAAAAAAAAGGAAAGGAAGCTAATTTGCTGAACACTGATTTTCTGTTAGGCACAGCACTAGTCAATTTTCATTCTTTTCCCCTTTAATCACTAAAATAACCATGAGAAGTGTGATTAATTTCATTTTAGAAAGAGGAAAAAACTAGGTTGAAAGAAGTTGAATAAACAGTTGAGTTTGTGGCTTAGCAAGGGGTAGAAACTAATAACCAATACTATTTGACTCCAAAATGCATTTTATTTTCACTTCACTCCTCCATATGGATGTTTCTGTCTGAGGCTCTTGATTTGTGTTTAAATTTACTAGCATAATTCATTCAAACAGTGTTCATCTAAGGTAAATACACATAAGTAGCGGGTTTTGCTTATATTATTATTCTACACTGGAAATACTGAATATTTCTAAAAGATAATGAAATATTTAAAACAGTGTTCTATAAAATTTTACTTACAAAATTAATTCAGATTGGTTTGCCTATTAATGTCAACACATAGACCATAAAGCAATGAAAAGTCAGGGTAAAATATGCGGAATGATGACACAAAAGAGACCAGTGTTAAAATTATTACTTTCATTAATATTCTTAAAGACAAAAATATTAGCAATATTTGTAGATTATAATTGGAAGTTTTAAAATAGGAAGAAAGAGACTAATCATAATTGCTGCTAAGATTGTCAAAATAGAAAACTTTTGAATATTATTCAATGTACGTAAAACAACCTAAATGGTTTGGGTAAACTGAGGTGAACTAAAAGTCAATGACGTAATGGCACACTGTATAACAGAAATGGTAGCAATCAGGACTCAAAGAATGACTCTCAATTTTATCAATTAGTTTGAAATGTTTGTATAGTTTATTAACATAGGTTAAACTTATGCTGAAATAAAAGTAAAATTTTAAGAATACTTTTTGTAAAACAATTAAAATAAGTTAAAGATTTAAATTATGGTTTCAAATATTCTTCTACTTGTACTATGTCAACAAGACAAGTATATAGAAGAGTATCTCTTTGCAACTTTAAAAAATACCTTTATCTACTGACATGGACTTACTGGAGACTAGTTTTGTCAGATCTTTCTTCTATGAAAACATAGATATACAGTCCTGAATTATTCCAGGATAGTAGATATGACTTCTGTTTTTAGTCTCATGTTTGTAATCTTAAAAAAGAAAATAACCTGAACCCCCTCTTTTCACTAGTCTGTGATTCCAGTGCTACTGAGATTCCATGGCTCAAAGTCTTCTCCCCTTCATCAATAACACCTATGCTGAGGGCTACAGGGTCCTAAGGAAATGAGACAGGAAAAATTGAATTTTGCTATCACAGTGGGATGCTGACTGACACATCCTATAATGCCCTCCCCCACCTCAATGCTAGTCTTAAACAACACTGAATGGGAAAGAATGGGAGGGAAAGAAAAAGAACACAGCAACACACATGAAAAGCATAGAAGCTATTCTTATTAATAAAATATAAGTAATCAATATATTGATTACTAGTAATCAATATATGTAAATGTTCTGTCATTTCTCATAAAACTAAAATACAACTTATATTAAATCTTTGACGAAAGGATTTAATGTTTTTTTGTGGGTTCAAATGAAATTTAAAGCTCTTATGCTTTATGACCATCATTATGAGGCTCAGATATGATAAGTGCAGTTATTATTCATGCTCATACTTGTTGAGCTTTAATTTCCTACCTGTGCTGTGAGGCACTTCTGCGGGTGTATTAGCTGGAGCATGAGCACCGGGAGGGATCTGTATTCCAGTGTAGCTGCTTGACGGCATGTTGCTGGGGTCGTAAGTTGAAGATGGCGGCTGAGGTGGCTGGGTGGGAAGAGAGGTTGCTCCAACATCTTCGTTTTCTTCAACATCTATTGAATATATGTATGCAATCTTAAACTAGGCATTTTGAAATAATAATGCCAAATATTCTAATTTTGTTATACAATCATGACAAACAGACCTTCAAATGCAATTCCATTTAATGCAGGTGATAAGCAGGCTGTATCTCATAAAATATTTTTCCTAAAGATAAACTTCCTTTAAACACATTCTGTAAACTTATGAAAAATTGAGGACATTTTTGGCATAATACATATTTATGCTACCCAATAGGAACTCTGTTTTCTGACAGATGCCTTTTACTAAACAACCATTGCTTATTAGCTATTAAATAATTACCTGGGTGTCTGTTGTCCAAATTATTCAGTTAATCAACAAAACAAAGAAATGAAATTTCACATTCAACAATCTAAGCAGAAAGGAGTAATAAGAGACTTTGCTAATATAAGTTGCGAAATACACTTTTAAAATATATAATATGTATCATTAGCTGAATTTGAAAACGCTTTGAGAAAATTAAATTTGTAGTCTTTAAAAATCACAAGTAGCCACTTTTGGGAATCTTAAAATAAAATAAATGCAAGCCAGAGCTACATATTTCTGAAATAAATTTGTTTCGTGTTCAATTTTTAAGTAACTTTTTTTGTCTGATTATATCAACAAAACTATCTATCTACTACTCTGATACATACATTGTACTAAGTAACCTTGCAGATGTATTTATATCTTATATACGCGAATGTAATTTTTTCCTATATTAGAGAACTCTAATATTTATACATTCTGACAAGAAAAAAATGAGCAAACAAACTACTATTTAAAGGCACTGGAGAGTGACCAAAAGCTGGCAGAAACTAGAGTAAAGGTGAACCTTGGGAAAGGAAATCTCACCAGGTAAGATTTGCTTTCATGTGGCTTTTCACCTGAGGGCACTCAACAGTTTGTGCAAAAGAAAGTGTTGCAGAAAAGTGAGGCTTAAAATGTGTGTATGAATCCCAACTAAATGCCTGTATGGCCCTGAACTATTCATGCACACTCAGGGAAGATTCTAGGGCTCCTGGAGAAAGCAAAGCCTTAAAGATGAAAGAAAGAAGGGTAGTGGTTGAGTTCAGCAAGTTAACTGACTATTAGAACAAGAATCAAAACTTTGCAGAGGAAGAGAACAGAATGTAGAGGAGGCACAAGATTGTTTATCAACAATAAAAAATAATAGAAATATTGGGAGGGTGGCAGGCAAAGAAAATGTGACCAGAGTCAGATAAAAAACAGAGTCTATACAAATAGACACCAAAAATGACCCAGGTAGTGAAAAATTAACAGAAAATAACTTAAAACCAGGTACTATAAATATGTTTCAGGGCTACAGAGAAAAACGTTGTCATAATGAATGAAAAAGGAAACACTCACTAGAGAAAAGAAATCTGTAAGAGAGAACAGAAACAGATGGAACTAACAGAAAACAAATGGCAAAAATACTAGGCTTAAACCTAGCTATAGCAATAATTATATTAAATGTAAATGGACTAAACACTAGTTTGAAGATAGATGTTGACAAAAAAACCCCCACCTATATGTATTAAGACTCAGATATATTTAAAAAGATGAAAACAGATACACTATATAAATACCAAACATACAAAAGCTGAAGTGTTCATTTCAATAACAGACATAACAGAATTCACAGTCAAGGAATATTAACAGAGATACAATGGGATATTTCATAATGATAAAAGGTTAGGTAATTAACAACAACAAAAACAATTATAAAGGTGTATGTGCCTAATAAAATAAAATTTCAAATAAAACAAAAACAGAACTAGTAAATACTTTATTAAATAGTATATATTTTACAAGACTTTATATACACAGATACATACACACACACATACATAAAGTAGCTCTGCAGAAATTCAGATGAAGGAAAGATCATCAAATAGGCAGGATCAGATAGGTAAAGCAAGATGAGCATTTTAGGAAGGAGAAATGATTTTAACTAAAGAAAGAGACAAAGGTCCTCTCTGGCTCTTAACTTCTGTGGTTATAATCAAGGGTTTAAACAGCTACTATGGACTGAACTCTGCCTCCCTGCCCAACCACCAAATTCACAGGAAGCCCTAATCCCCAATGTGACTGCATTTGGAGACAGGATCGTTTGAAGGTAACTAAGGTTAAATAATGTCATAAGGATAAAGCCCTAATCTGATAGGGCTGTGGCCTTATAAGAAAAGAGATCTCTCTCTCCACCATGTGAGAACAGAGAGAAGGTGGCTGTCTGAAGGCCAAGAAGCAAGTTCTCACCAGCAACCAAACTGTGCCAAACCTTGATCTTGACCTTTCGGCCTCCAGAACTTTGAGAAAATAAATGCCTGTTGTTTAAGCCACCCAGTCTATGGTGTTCTGTTATGGCAGCCCGAGCCAACGAAGACAATAGGAGACAGGAGTAGGAAATAAAACCGGTAAAGTAGGTTGGTGCCAGATCGCGGTAAGTCTTGGTCGGTAGGCTAAAGGTCATAGATGTTTTCTTGTGGACACTTGTAAACAGTAGGATTGACATAAAACATTCCTGATTATAGTCAGTGTTAAAGGAGGAAAGGAAATATGTAAAACATTCTAAAGTATTAAATGAAAAAGAAATAGTGTTGCGGCAATCTGCTTTAAAAAAAAATTCCAACTCCAATATCATGATGAGTAACCCAGAAACATAACCATGTTTTATAATAGTCTGTTTTAAACACTTAAGAACAATATATTACATTATTCACGTAGTGTTAGTGTAAAAAGCACAGAACTTAGAGTAAGAAGGCCAAGGCTCAAGTTCTAGTTCTCCTTCTTTGTGGTTCTGACATTAGGTTGGCTTCAAACCCATGTGGAACCTCAAGTTCCTCCGTTGTAAGACAGGAAGAGCATAAACTATCTCAGGGATTTTTGAAGGTATGAGATATGTGAAAATGATTTATAAGATTTAAGGCACTATAAAAATGCAATGCATTCATTATGTAAAATGACTATAAGCATCCTATGTGAAAAAGACTTTAAAGATCAGACAAGGGCATTATCATGAACTGTGCTTCAGGAACAGATAGCAAAAAGTTGAACTTGAAATACTGCATGGACATTTGTATCTCTAGACAATGAACTGCAAAATAATTTACACAGAGTATTCATATGTAAAACTGCAGTGCGCCTCTGTCATTGAGTGGCATTATAAAATTCTAAATAGTCCTCTAAACGAAAAAATGAAATACAAAGATTTTCCCCGTCTTCCCCACTTCCATTTTTTTTTTTTTTTTTTGTCTTTCAAAGGCAAGTTTATTGAGGTATAATTTACATACAGTAAAATTTACACTTCTTGGGTTTTCACAAAATTATACAATGAATAACCAACCACTACTATAGTCACAAATGGAATATTCCCTTCATCTGAAAACCTTTTCCCATGTTCCTTTGTAGTAAATCCCCTCTCTCGCCTGAGACACTCACTGATCTGAGTTCTGTCCCTAGAGCATTACCTTTTCCAGCATGTTACATAAGTGCAGTCATACAGTACTGTAGCCTTTTGTGTTTGGCTTCTTTCACTTAGCATACTTTTTAAATCAATCAATATTGTTGCATATATCAACAATTCCTTTAATTGCTGAGTAGTATTCCACTACAAGATTGTTCCACAATTTGTTGATCCATTCATTAATTGATGGCATCAGGATTATTTTCAGTTTTGGGCAATTACAAATAAAGGTGCTATAAACATTTACACACAAGTCTTTGTGTAACATATTTGCATTTCTTTTGGGTAAATAAATACATGGGAGTGGAAATGCTAGAGTTTATGCTAAGTGTAATTTTAACTCTATACAAAACTGACCAACCGTTTTCTTTTTCTTTTCCCACTAATGAGAGTTCTAGCTACTTGGCACTCTTGCTAGCACTTGGTACTATCAGCTTGTTAAATTTTAGCCCTATATTCTAGTAGGTGTGTGGACTATCTTGCTACAATCTTAATTTGGTTTTCCAAAATGACTAAAGATTCCAGCATCTGTTCATGTGCTTACTAGCCACCCACTTATTCTTAAATTATATATGGAAATGCTGGACCACAACTTTTATATTTTGTCAGCGAATACTTATACAACATTGTACACATACTAAGTATACGACCAGGCAGAACCACAACAATTATGATCTGAAAAATTGTGAAGAGAGCACGCATATGGAGAAATTACTAAAATGGCCTAAAAGAACTAAAATATCATTCATCAGTGCACATTCATTCACTGGACACCGATTGAGGAAACTTTTAAAAAAATCTAACAGGAATAATTTCCATAGAATAGTGTTAATAAGCCATCCCCAGTACCAGGGCCAGTTGGTTTCACAAAAAATTCTAGGAAGCTTTTAAAGAAAATGTAACTCCAAGGCTATTTAAAATGTCCAAAACATAGAAAAACAATAGCAACTTTCAGATTATATTTATAAAGCATAACATTAATACCAAAAAGTAACTTAGAACAATTTTACTGATGAGTGTCAATGCAAAAATCCTAAATGATATCGCAGTAATGAATTGAATCCATCAATACAATAATAATAATAAAAAAATCATGACCAAGTGGGGTTTACAACACAATGTAAAGCTGGTTCAGTATTAGGCAATCTTTTAATAGAATTCACTAAAACAACAGATCTTAGGAGATATATTAGACTGTAGCTGGCCAACTATGGCCAGTAGGCTGGCTGCCTGTTTTCACAAATAAAGTTTTATTGGAACACAGACATGTTCATTTGATTACATATAGTCTTTGGCTACTTTTGCACTCTAAGAGCAGAGTTGAGCAGTTGCAACAAAGACCATATCACATCACCTAGAATCCTAAAATATTTACTATCTGACCCTTTAAGAAAAAGTTTACCAACCCATGCATTTGATGATCATCTTCACATATACCTAAAAGTTGTATAACAAAATGCAAGAATCATTTGCAATTTTCTTAATTCAGAGAACAGTGGTTGTTTCTCCTTGTGACAGTCTATTGCCTATATGTCTAATCAAGAAAAACAAGTAAGTGATAAACATTTTTCCTTTTCTTTTCCATCACACACTAACTGAAAGCCCAAGTGAAAAAATGAGACCCTTATTTTTTCACAATTTAATTTTATAAAACCACTTATTACATGATGGTGAAATTTTCATATATATATATATATATATATATATATATATATATATATACACACACACACGTATATATCAAGTAAAAACAACAACAACAACAAAAAAAAACAGTTGCAGAACAGTGAACATTACCAACTATGTAAAAAAAAGGGAGGATATATATTCCTATTTAGTTGTAAATTCATAAAAAATAATCTCTGTAACGATACCCAAAAAATTTAAAACAGTAATTACTTATTTGGGTTTCAGTAGGCTCTGGAAAGATGAGGGATATGGTGAAAATGAGAAATTCACTTCATATTTTTTATATGCCCTATAGATTTTGAACCATGTGAATGTAATACCTACCACCACCACCCCCAAATAAAACTTTAGATACATAGATAATAATAGTGTTCCTTGTGGTTTGGAAATATTTTATAAATTATAAATGGACTGCCCGTTTAGTAATTTTATAACTATAAATGGATTATATGAATAGAGGTAGGTGACAGCAAAGCCATTCTGTTGACAAAGTCAGATGTTACAGGAGTTAGGCCTTAATCTCTCAGCCCCTAAATTTATGATTTTATACCAAATTTCCATGGATTTTGGACCTTACGGCAGAAACAAAATTATATGGTTCCTTTTGAAAACTTTGAATAATAATATACTGAACAATTATGATTCTATTAAACCATTTTACTATTCTATTCTATTAAACCATTTAGATAAATAAATACATACCATTATCTTCTTCAATTCCAACAGGCCCTGCTTGAGGAGTCTCTCCATTCTTTAAACAATTATGGATATATGTTGCCTTCCACCTTGCATACTTTCTGTGTTTCACATTCTAAAAGAAGTATTTTTATATCACTATTAGATTGCAATAAAAAAGTCAAATAAAAATATACATTTATGATAACCTCTACCTATTTCTGAGATTAAACCCATTTTTTCAGTATAGCTCTAAAAGAGTCTGATACCCTCCACACCCTACCACTGGACTCTACCAATGTCTAGGGCTGGACAGACTTCTTGAAAAGCTATCTTCCTCACAATTCATGCCTAGTTCTCTCTTCTGGTTTTGTATTTCAAAAGAGGTCTGCAAGAGGAGTCTCCTTCCAGGAAAACTTGAAACCCTTATGCACAGGGGAGAACTAAGCTAAGGAATTCTAAAATTAAATATAAAATAGCAACAGACTGAACTATTTTCACTACAGATGAAAAAATAGATCTACACAAATCTATGAAAACAAAAACTAAAATGATGTAGTGGTTAAAGCAAATAAACAAACACTAGACAGACAGCGAGACAAACTTCACCTTTTAACCTGTAGTATACTGTTTACCAGCTCGGATTCTTAGTTACGTTATTTCTTTTTGGTTTAGTGCTTGTTATCATCAAACAGAAGGTCTGAAAATTTGAATGTGCCCATGCCTTGTAATGGCTGGGAGCCCACATGTGCCAGCCTCACTTAAGTCATCAGTTCACCTTAGGAACTGCTCTTGCTAATGTCACCAAAGACCTACTTTTACTGGCAAATCCAAGGGACACTTTCCAGGCATCATCTTGTTACTGGTTCAAGGCCCATGTGCCCTATGCTTTGAAAGACCAAAACTCAAAACGTCTGAGTTTGGAATAAGGAAAGGTTTATTGGTCGAGAAGGCACCAACTGAGACGAGAGACCTAATGGTGCCTCAAATTCATCTTAAGAGCCCAGAATTCAGGCTTCTTTTACGTCAAGGGAAGGGAGAATGGGCTTGGCAAGAAGTGGGAGCCAAGGAAGAGCAGGGAAATCTCCAGATCTCTTTATGTTCAGTTCTTGATATTCCGGACCCCTGCTGATCTGAGTCAGGTCCTGAGATGCCTATAAATCTTTGATAAACCTTCATATCTTTTTGCATATCTTTCCCCACCTATTCAGGAGGCTATTTTTGCAGAATTCCTCTAATCAATTAGAACTATTTGCCTGAAGGCCCTGGAAAAAATGCAAGTTAGAATTTATGGTAAGATTAAGAAGAGAGAGAACAAAAGCATACCATCCACCTTGTTACAATCTTACCAAGCCTCTCAGGTAGCATATTAAACACCGAACCATTCCAATCTTTATGAAACATTCTCTATTTCCGGTTTTTATGACACTACTCTCGTTTCCCTCCTAAATCCTCTGGCTGCTAATCCTCTATCTGACTTCCAAATAATCTTCTGTTCTCTGTTCTATAAAAGAGATTAAACTGGTGGGTTCAATCAATGCTGACTCATATAGAACTTTAAATATGAATTGTTTTCCACATAATAAAAACTAGACAAGCCAAAGAAAATCTAAATTCCTAAATTCTTTTAAAAAATGGAAGATATGGAAACACTGGGCCCACATTAACTTGATAATTATTAGCTGAACTAAGTAGAGCAGTCTCCATTGGATGAAGTATATCCATTCACATTCATTCATTCTCTCCCCCCCGCTCTCTCATCCTCCCTCTCCAGTTCACACACCATATCAGCTGTCATTTATTATATCCCAGTGGGCTGTCTTTATTAATTATACTACCTACCAGATTCCTACAAGCTTCAGGGTTCCTGTCACATGGTTTATTTTATTGCTCCATACTCATTCATTCCCACGGCTTTAAATACCATCTGTATCTTTATTATTCTTAAATTGATGTATCTAGTCAGAATTTGTTTCTGACAAATATCCAACTGACGTGACACCTCTACTTGGATATCTCAATACAACTTAAATTTGTTCCAAACTGTTCTCCATTCCTTCAACCAGTTCTCCTCCATCCAGCGAACTTCATTCTCCCAAGTCAGAAATGGATGGGACTCATTTTTAGCAGATTTCTCTTATCCTTTGTCTCTTCCCCCACTCCCTCATCTACTGTGTCAGGAATCCAGTTGATTGTTTTTGAAACATAATGATTTGGTCGTGACCCCATTTTCTCTGCAACAGCTCCCTAATCTGTCCCCTTATTTACATTCTTGCCCTACCCCCACCCACCACACAACCCCTCATCCTGTACTCAAGAGTAGAATGATCTTTCTAAATTTAAATCCACTCATGTTAATCTTTTCAATGGTTTCCCAAGGCACTTGAATTACAAAACAAACTCTAATTCTGGCTACAAGATTTTATTCTACCTGGTTCTTGACTGTCCAACTTCCTTTTATGTCCCTACTCCATCCATTCACTACCGATTACCATATTTTGCCATGTATAATGCGCACGTTTTTGCGCAAATCTGAGGGAAAAATAAGAATGCACATTATACATTGGTAGTACTAATTCTGTATCTATATAAATTTCTGTATCTATATTTATTTATGCTTATGAATTAAAAGTGTAACTGTAAAAATCAACAACGATTACCGTATGCAAAATAATACCCTGGAATACGATAATCTGTTTTGTTGAATTTATGAGGAACTTGCAACGATAGTTTTCGGCCTTCTATGATGCGTAAATATCATAAATTTGTTACCGGTACATAAAATTTCTTGTACCTTGTATCTGTTCTTGTGTTTTGTAATTATTTGTTACATAAAATTTCTATTCCATAATATGTTAAAAAATAAATGTTAAAATTCCTTTATAATACAAAAAAACAAGTCCCTAAATGTAAACAAATGAAAATTTGAATTAAAAATTTAAAACAAAATATTTTTTCCCTGAAAGTTTGGGCCAGAAACGTGGGTGAGCATTATACACGGGAGTGCATTATATACAGCAAAATACAGTAGCTATGCTGGCATCCCTTCTACTCCTAAACATGCCACGGCTCACACAATCTTTTTCCTCTTGTTCTTTCCCCTTCTTCTCACCCAGCTAACTCACTCCTACTCAACTCATTCTTCACAGATCAAATGTCACTTCCTCAGAAACCTTTTCGTGACTTCCCAATATAAGGTGGAACTTCCCAGTAATCCTGTCACGTTTTCTTTAATAATGTTCATCACAATTTAAAATCACATATTTATATATATTTATAAACTCCTTCCCCAGCCCCAAAACACACATACCCTAGAATATTAGCTCATTAAAGGCCAGGTCTATGTCTGTCTGTTGTTTACGATATACCAAGCATTTGGCTTTGTGGACAGTACATAGTAGTTGCTCAACAAATATATACATCTCTCATTCATGATAGCTTAATCGATTTTGATGAAAGTCATTCTGTTCAACACACAGATTTATTATCTCTTTGGTAGTACTATAATGACGATTGTGTTTAGGAAATTCAATTAAGTTTATTATAGTTAGAGAGGCTTGCAATTTCTAGTGTTTGACTGTTTTTGACCTATAGAAGTAGCAATATCATATGGTTCAACTTTCCCTTCCTTCTCTTCCATTCTTTGAGAACAAAGAGCATGTGTTAGAACACTGGTTTTCCAGGTTAGTTTGACTTTTTCAAAATCATGGACAATTGGGCTTGAAAGTCTACAAATGCTGAATTAGAATCAGACTTAGAGTCTCTAGGTTTGCATGTCCACTTGAATTCACTGTATCATTTTAAACTGTTCATTATTAACCTATGCTCCAGCAATTTAAACTAATGGAGATAATTATATACCTGAAATTTCCAGTGATTTAAAATTTCTCTCTTATGAGGGAAACCTAAGATACAATTAACCTCAACATTTTTTAGGCTCAATAAATACTGGCTATTAAAACCTTCAGTTAGACAATATGGGGCCATTAGATATAAAATAAATCAATATATTGTTTCTGCTCTTAGGGAGCTGATCACCTTGCCATGGATGTGGAACTAAAATTATATACATATAAATTCAGCAGGTAGGAAGTATTAAACTTGTTTCTTTAATAAGTACATGGAACAGTGCAGAGAATAAAGGAAAAGACCATAATGAAGGGTAGCTGGTAAAGAAAATGATACTTTAGTTTGGCCTTGCAGGATGATGCGAAAGGTGGAGGAAAGGAGTCGTAAGGTGAAGGAAAAGTATGAGCAAAGTCAGAAAGGCAGAAACAAATGGAGTGTTCAGAAAATAAAAGTTAAGAAATGAATTTGCCATGGGTGGAAAATACACATTAGAGACTAGCTGAATAAATAAGCTAAATCCAAGAAAAAATTAAAGTCTGGTGCTAAACTCTTTATAGTACTCTCTCTATAAAGCAGGACTGCATTTGAACATCAAGACAAAAATCCAGACTACAGAAAAAATACACAACTTTAGCATAGACAATGAAGATATCAAAATTGTTACTTTGCTTACTTTGGTTCAGTCATCAATTCAAATGGAGACTGCAGGCAAAAAAAATAAAATAAAAAAATCAAAAGACTTGGAAGGGCAACAATGGGAGAATTAGGGAAGATCACCAAGAGCAAAGATGTATCATTAGAGACCAAGGCTAAAATTATCCACACCCTCACATTCCCAATTGTACAGATGTGCAAGTTGGACAGTGAAGAAGGCTGATAGGAAGAAAAAGTGATTCATTTGGAATCTCTACAGATGCTCTGGACCACCAGAAAGATGAGTAAGTGGGTCCTAGAGCAAACTGAGCCTGAAACATCACTGAAGGCAAAAATGACAAAATGGAAGCTGTCCTACTTCGGGCCCATCATGAGAAGGCAGGGGGCTTTGGCAAAGGTAATAATGTTGGGAAAAGAGAAGGCAGCAGGAAAAAAGGAAGACCACATATGAGATGGACTGACTCCATAAAGGAAGCACAGGTATGAGACTACAGGAGCTGAGCGGGGCTGTGAGGACAGGACACTGTGGGCGTCACTCGTTCATGGGGTCACCGGGAGTCTGAGCTGACTCAACAGCACGTAACAACAGCAGGTTATAAAGCACTTGCACACATTTTTCTCTTACTTGGTCCACACAATAGCCTTGAGATTTAGGCAGGTCACATTTTACTCTGATAAGACCCCGAGACAGTGTCAGGATTGGCTCAGTGTAGATATGGTTTAACATGGCATTCAGGCCTTCCACATGTGAACATTGCTTCAGTCTTATCTTCCACTATTTCCCCTCAATCTAGATGTGCTTGTCTCACCTGCAGTCTTTTCTCATGCTATTCTCAATCTAACATGGTTTCCTCTTCTGCCAAGTAAGTTGCCTCTTCCCTTAGACTCAGTTCACATGCTTATTCTCTTATGAAGCTCCCTGATTTCCAGCAAGTCAAGTTATTCATCATTTAATCACATCAGGCACCATGCTAAGTGCTGGGGATAACAGGATGAACAGGGTAAGCCTGAGCTTTAGAGCCCAATGTCAAAGCAAGCAATAACTTTCATCACTAAATGTGGAACTTATAGTACCTCCTGAGGTCCATGTTTTCTTCATCGTTCTCTTTCAGCCTTTACAATCCCATCATTACAGAGATGAGGAAATGACACTACAAAAGTAAAGTGACTTAACCAAGGTGACACTATTAAGTAGTGAAGCCAGCCACTGAATTCAGGGCTGCCTTGGCAAGCTAATTACCATTCTGCAAATTACAATTTAGATGAGAACATACGAAATAAGAAAAAAATGAGCATTAAAAGGTCAGCTACTTAACATTTATTAATATAGGATATACTCTGGTAGATATAAAAGGATCATTCTGAAAGCAAAGAAATAAATTGCCTAGGAAAGTTTAATTTGCCTTCTTTTGGAAGCTTTAAAAATATAACTGATTTTTCCTTGGTCTGAAATAACGTAGTACTTAGTTGGGTTAAACTTAAAACTTAGTTGGGTTAAATTGTATTGTAATGATTGTAGAAGGGTCCTTCATTCCTAATTTCCTAGAATGGACTGTGAAGAGACATTTAAACTACTTTGGGTTCCTTCATTCGTACGTAAACTTTAAAAAACATTACTACAACATGAAATGCATTCACTTTAGTAAATACATTTTTAAAAAATTTCTCCGGAGGATAAATCAACATAACAGTTTAATTTTTCATTCTGCACTACTTCCAAGATACCCCTGCAAACAGGGGCTTACGTTTAGCAGAAAATTTTGGCAGTTGTAACTCAAAATTAATTTGATTTTTGATTTTGTTCTTTAAAATAAAAGATGCTAGATATTAAATAATATTTTAAGAGGACAATATCAAGATGTCAATAGTTTTTAAATCTTTTAACTCCTTTTAACTGATTAGATATCCTTTCTGGGAAACAGGAATTACAGAAAGAACTTTTACTTTTGTCCCGGCCTTTCCTTTAAGTTCCTGTTTTATAACTGGATTGATGAGAATCACTGACAACTGCAAATTTGGCCACTAGAGTCATTTAATTTTTAAATCATTTGCGCTTGCTACCATGAAGAAGGACTAGGTAGAAACACCAACCATAGGCTAGAGCAGGGGTTCTCAAACCTGGTGCACATAAGGATCACATGAGGGTAGAATAAAAACAAATTCCTGGCCTAAACTATGGAAAATCTGACATAAATCATTCTCCATTAGCATACCAAAAGGCCACCTTGAAAAAGAATGCTTTTTACTAGCTGTCTCCAACTCTTCTTCGTGGATTTTCTCTTGAAGCCAACCTTGTCAAGTTTTTATCCCCAGCATGCACTGCAACTGGCTTTTGTCAAGGTTACAGATTACTTGTCTCTTGCTAAATCCAAAGCTTAGATGTCATCTTACTTGACTGAATCAGCATGAAAAGTTGATCACTTCCTTCTCTGCGTAACCCCCTTTTTCCTTGTTTCCTGGATATCAAGGTTTTCTGCCTCGATGACCTTGCCTCAATGAGGCACCCTTGCCTCGATGGGTGCTCTTTTCCAGTCCTTCGGATGGATTCTTTCTCATCACCAGAATGGGGAGTGCCATAAGACTTCAGTTCTTAGACTTCTCTTTCAACACTTTACCTTGATGATCTCATCCAGTCTACTGGCTTTAAATACAACCTCATGCTGCCAACTCCCAAATTTACATCATATGCTCAGACCTGTCTACTGAACTTTAGGACTTAAACAGTCAACTCAACATTTCACTTGTATGTCTCATAATTCAAAACATTCGAAGTTCATAACCAACTTCAGATCTTCCCCTACAAAATTATTCCTCCACATGTCAGTAAACGGCAACTCCATTCTTGCAGTCGTTCAAGCCCAAACCCTTAGTCAGTTTTGAGTTCTCTATTTCTCTCACATTCCACCAACGATCTTTTAAATTCTGTCAGGTCTACGTTAAAAATATATCCAGAGTCTAACCACTTCTCACCATGTCATCTTCTGCAAATTCTGGTCTCAACCATCAGTACCTCTAAGTTTTATTATTTAATAATGTACTAACGGGTACTATTTCCACCCCTGCTCATTACACGAAAAGGAATAACACATTAAAAATAGCAGCCAAAGCCTATCAATTCTGTTTGAACTGCCCCTCCCAAACTTCACTTCCTATGACTCTCACTCACTCCTGTTTCAGCCATGTTGTGCTCCTTGCTCTTTCTTAAACAGGTAACCTTTACTAGCTCAAAACCATTGCACTTCCTCTTGCCTCTTCCTGGAACATCTGTATGACTCATTCCCTTACCTTCTTCAAGGCTGTGCTAAAATGTTGCCTTCTCAGTGAGGTCTTCCCCAACCATCTTATTTAAATTGACTCTCTTATCCCTACCTTGAGTTTCTCCTTGCCACTTACCATTTGACATGCATTTTATTTATTAATTTCTTCATTGTCTGTTTCCACCAGAGGCGTGTGATTACCATGAGGGCACGGATCTTACCCAATGCCTTATTACTAACACCTAGAACCGTTCTTGACTTATAGTAGGCTCTATTTATTTAATATCTTTAAAAGCACAAATGAATATGGACTTCTCCAACTCCAATCTAACACAATACAATGTAATACTTTCCTATCCCATATTTTAACTTCTTTACCCAGAAGTGAGAAACCTGGCTCCCTCAATATATTTACTCATTTGCTCTATCCTAGAATAGAGTAGGCAGTTTTAGAATTGACAGCCGAATACCATGAAGAGAAAACAAACCTACAAACAACAGTTCAATATTTATTTTTTGTGGTAAAACTGATATACTTTGATGATGCACAAATCTTAAGTGAATATTTGATGAATTTTGACAAACAGATAAACCTGTGTAAAACATACTCCTATCAAAATATAACCACACTAAGTTCCCCAGAAAGTTCCTTTATATCCCTTTTCAGATCAATTTCCCCTGCCCCCTCCAAAAAAAAAAAAACCCTCATTTTTTTTCACCAAATGTCTATTGCAGTTCTTTATATGAACAGAATCATACACTTTGTATTCTTTTGAGTCTTCTTTTCTTAGCATAATGTCTATAAGATTCATCCATGTTGCAAGGTGTATCAGCAGTCCCTTTCTATACCTTAGTAATAGCATAATTTATTTATCAGTTTCTCTGTTGGTGGACACCTGGGTTGTTTCCAGCTTTGGACTATTATGAATAAAATTCCTATGAGCAGTCTTGAACAAGTCTTTTTCTAGACATATGTTTTCATTTCTCTTGGATAAACACCAAGGAGGAATTGCTGGGTAAAAGGTAGGTATATGTTTAACTTTATAAAAATCTGCCAAATCTTTTCCCAAAGTGGTTATGACATCTAACATTTTCACCGAGCAATGTATGAAAGCTCTTGTTTTTACACATTCTAGCCAACATTTGATGTGGCCAGTCTATTCATTTTAGTTAATTTTACTGTTTTTAAACTACTTATTCTATTGATGACTGAGGGGGAGGGTGTATTAAACTCTCCAACTATGATTAGGAATTTATCTTTATTTTTCTTTTATTTCCATCAATTTTTGTCTCATATGGGTTAAAACTCTGTTATTCGGTACACAAACACTTTTAACTGTAGTATCTTCGTGATGAACTAAAATGTCCCATTTTACCTCTAATAACAGATCTTCTTCGTTTACTGTGTCTAATATTAATATGGCCACTTGGGATTTTGTTTACTTACTATTTGCATCAAATACTTTTTCCATCTTTTCAAAATATCTGTGTCTCTGTATTTATAGGGTATTTCTTGTAAATGACAAAGTTAGAGCTTACTTTTTTATCTAATCTGAAAAATCTTTACTTTCAAATTATAGTTAGTCTATTTACATTTATAGTACATATTGATACATGCCTAATATTTGCTATTTGTTTTATATTAGTCCCATCTGTTTTTGTTTCTCTCTTCCTTTTCCCTGCCTTCTTTTGTGTTTACCAAATATACATGTATAGTTAAAATAACTTTTATTTAAAAAAAGTATGTATCTTTTAAAGAAATGAAGAAAAGTGAAAATATAGTTTTATATATTTACCTATATACTATGTCTAGTGTACTTCCTTCCTGTAAATCCAAGTCACCACCTGGTTTCCCTTCAGACTGAAAAATTTCCTTTATGCTGTTCTTTAGTGCAGATTTGCTAGCAATTAATTAATCTGCCTGAAAATGTCTATTTGACCTTGATTGTTTGAAGGATACCTTTGCGCTATATAGAATTCTAAGTTGACAGGGTTTATTTGCTTCTTTTGTTTTTCTTTCAGTACTTGAAATACGTCAGTTTCATTATCCTCTTGCCACCACTCGTTGAAAAATGAGAAGTCACCCATCCTTCAGAGCACTGTGACTTTATATACAATGTGTGGTTTCCTAAGACTGCTCTTTCAAGATTTTACCCTCCACCGCTAAATTTCTATGATGTTCTCAGACACGGTTTTCTTTGTATTTCTGTTACTTGGAGGTTCACTGAGCTTCTTGAATCTGTAACTGTTTTCTCACTCAATTTAGAAAATCAATGGTCACTATTTATTCAAAAATTTTTTCTCTCTTTTTTGGGACTCCAAATATAGTTAGTAGTAATACATAATGACTATTTCTGAATAAATTCAACTTAAGTAACTATGCAAGATAGAGCAATTTAGAAGTTTCCATTAAAATTTTCATGTATTTGCTGATGTCCTCCTAAATATAGTACACTAGACCATTATCCATCAAGTAATAAAAGCAAGAAGTAATGTTTTTTTTAAGCATTTACTATATGCTAAGTACTTTGCTAAAGGCTTTACATGCATTTCTTATTTTATCCTCAAGATAATCTGAAGAAGTAGGTATTACAATTTTCTTCATCTTATAGATGTGAGAACAAGCTTACATAAGTCAAATAATTTATCCAAAAATAAGTTATGAAGTGGCATATGGAATTTTCATTCACAATTAATTGAATATTAAGTACAGGACACAGTTCTTGGCAATTTTAATGAACTGCTACTCTAGTAAGACAGACAATACTACTCTCATATTTTTCTATCTATTATCATAATTGCTAAGGATGAGAGCTTCAGTATACAGTGAGAGCATGAAAACCTAAGGCATGGTGTGTACAGAACACATGCTTCTGCAATTAGATCAATTTCCCTCACTCTACCATGGTTTTCTAGGCTAGCGATAAGATGTTGCTTAATTCAGAAACTGCCAGTGCAAATTGATTCCTTAAACACACTACCTCCTTCACAGCTAGCTACACATGTAATTGCTCCAGTCATGTTGTAGCCCTGTTTTTCCAGCACGGCCAGTCTCAGACTGGGATACAAACAGTATCCCTAGGGTCTTCCACAGAGGGATATAGATCAGTGCTAATCAAAATGTGGTTCCACAACCAGTACCAGTCTGCAAACTGCTTTCCAGTTTGTGACAAAATAGTGCAGAACTGAGAGTATTTAGGAAAATTATTGCAAATTAGACTTGTATTTTGCATGGCTTTTTTAAGTTTCACTTTTTCTAGTAATTCAATTATCACTTGTATTTTATAAAACATTCAGTCTGAAACAAATTGGAAATTAAGAAAAAAAAAAGCTGGACCTTTATCAGAGTCTGAGAACACAGTTCTGGGCTACAATGTCTTGGAACATTGCACTTATATTTTTCTGACCCTCAGTTCTCTCACTATAATTCGTAGTTATGAAAGGTGAAACAAAATATATCTGAAGTGTCTAAGCACAGTGGTAGGAGTGGATCCCTTTTGTGTATTTTATCATTATTAGACCACATATCATTATAGTCGGTTATTTTGCTTCTCTTTCTGAGTTAGAATACACAGTCTGTGAGGGGAGGGAAACATACCATACTCATTTGATTCCTTAAAATTAGCAAAAACTTAATAGATAAGAGCGATTTTATTGTGTTTTACCAGCGATTTTCATATTCTTCCTAAATTAGCAGCATTAAACCTAAACCAAAGACTACAAAGGAAAAAAGGTAAAATGATACTTGCTTCTCAGACCTTGCTAGAAGTGAAATAAATCTAAAATACGATAAAAGGAAGCCTGTCAATAATATTGGCCATAAATAAATGATGATGATATAGTAGGAAAATAAAATATTTATGTTTTCAACATTCCTTGCTTTAAAATACAAAATTAGAATTTTTAATGTATATTTTAGTGACTCTACCTAAACTGGGACACTGATTCCACAAAAGCTACAAGAATGCTAAAAGTTTACATAACAACAAATTTAATTAAATACTTATATAAGGCAAGTTAAAGGAGTTCAATACACATACCTAAAACAGAGAAAGGGAAGTTCAGAAACAGAAGACTGGCAGATAAAATATGTATGTACATAAATAAATAAATAGTTGAAGGCTAAGGAAAATATAGACTTTATTTAGTTCTGTGCAACTATGAGTAATGACATGAAATTAAAAGGGAAAAACTATCAGGAAACCAAAATTCTGGGAGTAATTGAGATCTATTACATTTCAGAAGAGTTATGAAAGAAGTTCTGTGTAAAAGAAGTTTCTGTCCACCTAAGGACAGAAAAATAAAACGCTAAACAATAATGACTTTTGAAATATTAACTAATCGGCCACTGTTTTTACTCAGTCTGCAAATTTGCACTTAATGCCCAAGAAGATATAAGTGTAGAATAAGACAAAGCTCCCCGTTCAAGGACTTGCAATATAATTCATTCCAAAATATATTCTATAAAACTCAAGTCAATACAGTTACAGTGTAATATTCACCCAGTTAAGACTCTAAAAGTGGAAGAGTTGAAAGGATGGAGAAATTCACATAAGAGTTAGAACAATGTAGCTAAGACTTGAAGAGAGGGTGAGACTGAGATAAAGTAGGGTGAAAATATAAAGTTCCCAATGGTCAAAGCTGGGAGGGTGGTGAGCAGACTGGCCTGACAAACCATGAAATGGGATAGGTAAGGAAGTACCACAAGTAAGATGAAACTGCAATGCCAGGAAATGAAAAGTCCCTGTGGGTTCTTCAATTAAACAACACAGAACAGTCTGCAGGGAAAAAGAGCTCGAAATAGTTTGAAAATAATGTAAATTGAAGTAATCTAGCTGGTGAACCAGTGGCCTTCTCAAAAAAGTCTATTTTTTAAAAAGAAAACCAAAAAGAACTTAACTAGAAGATTCAAAATCTTTATGTACAAATGTCATGCAGAAGGCCTCTGGTGTTCGGCTTGCTTACTCCAATACCATGTTGCTGCGTCATCTTTCTTCTCCCTTCTTCCTACTAGAATTTGTTCTGATCTGGTTTATGACTTACTTCTCTAACCTGAGCTCTCGTTAATCTCCTCTGACTACCTGGAACTCTGCAAAACCCTCCTGAACTATCTCAAGCTTTCCATAGTTTAAACCACCTCTGTATCTTCAAGTATCTAGTATACGTAGAGTCCCATACTAGTGAAAACAGAACAGAAAAGAAATCCAGATCAGAAATAACAGGAGATGCGAGTAGAAAGGAAATTAAACATAGTGGGTCTACAGGGCCTTTAGAATACAGAAGGTGCTACCCACTGAGAAGCACTTCAGGTGTCCACCCTCCAGGTCTGTTTCCTTACACCACTCAGCCTCAGGAAAACTGGACAGCAGGGGCTCCCAATGGGCACTGCCACATACACCAGAGGCTGTTTGGAAATATCTGGGGGTGCTTTCTGGTTATTTGAATGATTAGGGAATGCTGTGTGGGCAAGTGCTAAGGATGATTGATGTTTTGAAATAAAATGAGCAATCACAGACAATAAAAAATTATCCCTCACTCGGCATGATTTTGAAATGTCCAGCACAACTCTGTCCATGCAAAACCCAGCTTATAATCAAGGTTAGAACGTAACTTCAGTTTACATATAAATACAAAAGTTTTTTTGTAGTTTTGATATATTGTTTCACAAAAATGCAAATATCTCAGATTACACTTTTTGTTTAGAACTTTACAATGCGCTCTTCATCATTTTGAAAAAACTTGTATCACAGAAAGCAATGTTCTTCATAGATTTCAAATCACCAATATAACATGCCTCTATCAGTCTCGTTTATGGCTTTTCTGTTCTCTTTCTAGATTATTAACTTTCCTCTCAAAAACAAACGTTCTTGCTACAGTGAAAACAACACTGAAATCACAGCAATGTTTGTTGCTTAGCCTCAATTTGCTCATGTATAAAATGAATATGCACTCTACTTACCTTAGAGGAGATATGAGAAACAAATTGATAAAAAAATATAAAGTATCTTGTAAAATATCAAGTCCTATGTGTGTTTTACAACAGAAACAAATCATAAACATTTCTGACTAGAAATAAAATAGGAAAAAAAAAAGTCCTAAAAGTCTCTGCCTCGTGTTTGCCAAAATAACAGTGAAGAAACTTAACAGGATACAGAATTAGTAATATTTAAACACTTAATAAAATCAAACTCAAAACGTGTGCTGCCCAATACAGTAGTCATGCATTTCCTAAAGTGTAAAATACACACTGGATTTAAAGAGCTTACTATGAAATAAAAATATATTATTAAAAATAATTTCATCTTTTGTTTTTACTTTCTAAAATGTGGCTAGCAGTAAATTTAAAATTACATTTTTGTTTACATTTCTGATAGACACACTGCTCTGAATAAACAATGTATTAATAAAACTGATAAGCAACAACAATACTGATCTTCAGCTAATAAGACAATAAAGAATACACACTCACTTCATCAGTGAGTTCTCCAAACACTGTTATGACATCTATTAAAAGACTTGCAGTATAGAAGGACTTGATCATATTTCTGGAAGAGAAAAAAGAGCTAGTTTAGTTTAAATAAAAAACATTAAATGTAGCTATATAGTCATGTAGCTACAAGAATAAAATTCCAATGTTTATAAAAGCATTCTAAAAATTAGTATTTTTAATAAAATCTGATTTTAAGAACACAAAGGAGCTCCTTTAATAATCTGTTACTAGGAGAAAGTAACAACACTCGTGTTAGTGTTATAGGCTTTACAGTACACATATGGTACAGTAAATATAGTAAAGGTTTTATAGTACACATTTGATATTAGAAAAAATAATTACAGTATTATCTAAATGCACATCACGCTATGTGCATTTCTTTGCATTTAAGTATTATGAGAAAGACAAATTATTTCAATTGGTGGAGTGGGAGCTTTTAAAATCAGCATCACTGAACCAGGCTGTTCTTGGCGAAAATCAACTCTTAGATTTTGAAAAATATTAAAATAATGGCTAGTTAGGGTATATTTACTGAGAAAATGAATCTGCCCTGTTATTCTTCTTTCGGACATTTTGTCTAAAAAGAAAGGATTGCACTCAATACTCAGAATCACTCTGAGATTCTACAAGTAATTTAAAAAAAATCTAAATCAGTAATCAGGAAGTCAGAAAGTGTTCAATACATAACTGGATAATTCTGGTTATAGGAACTAAACTTAACATTTTTATTTTCCTCTTTCTTTACTTACTTGTGAAATCGCCCAGCCCGATCTTCATTATCTGCATACAAAAACATTTTCAAAGCATAATTCTCCAAATGGGCACAACCAACTATTTCTTGAGTAATAGCTTCATTATCACCCAACTGTTTCTTAAGCTAAAACAAAATCAGATATGCAACTTATGATTTTGCACTTACAGAAGTGTATGCTTAAGTACAAATTATCCTGATAATCATTTTAAGTAAATTATTTTATATTCATTTCAGTAAAAGATGTATCAATGAAATCTTGCAAAAAAGAAAATTGCTCTGCCTTAGCCCAAAGTATTTAAAACAAAATCCAATCAATGTTCACAAAATTTTAAAGAAACACACTCATGATAACTTGAAAGTATAATTTAGCTCTAAAAAACAAAATAACCAAGAAATAAAGATAACACATACAAACATCTATTTTAAAGTATCACACAAATATTTCAAAATAATGTATTTTTCAATGTATATACTATCAGGTATCCCAAAAATGGTATTAGGAAATTATTTCCTAACCATATATAATTTAAAATTTTAATTTATCCCGATTTCAATTTCTTCTTATCAAATACAAAAATAAGACTAGATCAGTATGTCCTAAAATAGTCTCTCTCTCAGAGCACTTTAGTAAAAAAAGAGATCTATTTCTAAGTAAGGTATGAAAAATTTAGAATTGGATTATTAAAGTTTTTAGAGTTTAGATAAATATATACCTCACATCAACACAATTTACAACTGTGTAAATTTCCAGTCAGTACATCTATTTTCTACACACACAATAAAGTATTTTAAAAACAACAAACTAAGGTCCTACATTTTACTCAAACTGTCAAATTAAAATAAATGACCCTCTGGAATACTAGATCTTAGCACATTGTAAGATAAAAAATTAAATTTAAAAAAGGCCTCAGGATGTTTCATAAAATTAACAAAGTAAATATTCTCATAATTATAACAGAATAATTTAACATCCAAAAGAGCCTTTTTAGCTATGCTTATCCTGAACAATTTAGGGACTTTTTTCGCTATGCTTATCCTGAACAAAAACAGAAAAAGGCCCACTAGTTTACTGTATCCAAAACTGTGAAAGAATTCTAGATTCAATTCTAGAAAAAGTTTAGTAAAAGTATGTCATCTCACCTTCAACATAAAACAGCTGGCAGCAAAACATAATATACTAAAAGTTTTCCAACTCGAATAAAAATATTATAGTACAAACGTGCTCTCACCATGGAATAAACTTACTTGACTTGTTATTTAATTTAGACAATAATAAACTCCTGATGAATCCCTTTATAAGTGTGACTTTACATTTTGCTTATTATGAAGAACTGTTTGAGTTTTGTGGTATCCAAAAGCTATCATTATTTTACCTATTATTGTTATACTGTGAAATTAATAAAGAGATATATTTTATATAAAATGTGTTAGAAATGGGATTTTACAAATATATCACTATGTGTAAGACACATTCTTCCTCCTGCCCTCTAACCCTACCCTCCAAAAAAAAAAAAAAAAGAGTACTCAACTTTTTCCCCTTTTTCCTTTAGCAGTGTTAGAAGTGGAAGACCAGACAGACTCCAGGGACTGCTGTGCTCCCATCAGTGGTGCCACCAGAACCACCCTGGGTGGTTAATAGTAGCAGAGAACAGGGGCTCTGGGTCAGAAGGCCAGACACCCATACCAAGTTAGAGAAAGAACACTATTGCCCATGGCTGCTTAATACAACCAGACTTTGATCTAAATAACTTGCAACATTTATAAATAACCTATGAAACTATACATCGGTGTTTCTCCATAGGCTGTGAAATTCAAGATAGCTCCTTAGTCACCTACCATATTTCTTCTAGCAGGGGAGAATGCCTGAACCATAAGAGCATCTTACCTTGGAAGCAAGAGTGGGAGGAAGAGACAATAGGCAACTGATATCATTTCTTTCATTGTCCCTTTCACTAAATAAATAGCCCATTTCAATCATCCATGTGATTGCATGAGGGAAGGTTAGAAACGATTCATCACTTATGAATGGATGACTCAAAGGTCATCTACAATAACATGGAGCAAGATATAACGGTATATGCAAAGATAAAGGGACCTATTTTAAATTTCACTTAACAACTCCTTTAGTAGAATGATGTAAATAAAAAAAAAATGTGTCCGTTCTTCCTCAGCTATAATGACATCACTGAATATTGCCTAGGGAAAGAACTAAAACGACAGCACATACACACAAATGAAATAAAATATTTTTAACATTAATCAGAAAATAAATTATCACTGTTTAACTTACAGCTTCTAACTGATCCATTAGCTTTGTTAAAAATTTACGACATTCAGGAGTTTTACTATCAATTTTCATTCCAGTTTGCATTGCATATAAACGACCTACAAAGAAAAACAAGATAATTTGAACAATTTCATTTTTTAACATTTCTTTTTATGACTGAATGTTTAAAATATGTTTTGTCTAACAAATCACCCAAAATTTAAGTGAATTTAGAAATAAAGTTTTGATTTACTGTGAATTTCATTTGGAAATATAAAGAACACAAAAATATTATTTGAAGAATGCAAAAGATTCATGAGGATGATAACAAAGTTTTACCAAGTAAGGCATTCTCTTTTGGCATGTTTTTAAAAAAGGACAAAAAAAAAGCTGTCAAAGGAACCTGCAATTTAATTGGTAAGTCAGGGCACTCAGAAAAACAACTACATGTACAAGAGCACGTACCAAGTGTCAGATAAGTCAGAGTGATAACACATATAATATAGGCTGGGAGAGTGGGAAATGTGACTTGAGCTGAGGCTAATAGGAAGAATTGTTTTAAGCATTTTTATATATACAAATAAAAATAAATACATTCTAAAAATTTAATGAAAATTAAGGCTAAAGCTAAAGACTTCTCTAACACCACAACCATAACAGCTTTTCCAATAAAAGCTGTGAGCAGTTGGGTGGTAACTTATCACTGGTGTGCACCTGTACATGTATCATCTGTAATTTACCTCTTACATTCAACACTGTTTTGGAGATCTGTTAGTGCTACAGTGCTCCACTATATGGACACTTAATTCCAACTGAAGCACATTTAGATAGTTCTCAGCTGTTCATTACTACTAATCGTGTTGCCTTACCACACCTTCTTGTAAACACATTCAAGAGTTCCATCAGGTAAACAGCAAGAAGTGGAATTCCTGGGTCATAGCATGTGTACCTTTTTCATTTTGAGTTACTCCTATTTTCCAAAACAGATTACTGTACTAATATACAGGTATATCTCCAACATATACAAGCACCCATTTCCCACAAACTCACAAAAAAACGGTATTACTAAACTTCCTATCAATCTCAGGGTTGAAAGTGGTATCTCACTATTTGATTTTGCATTTTCCTGACTAAATAAATAGGTGTTAGATATACAGGATAGCCCTATAGCCTCCTTTATGAATTAGGACTATCTATCAAAAGAAAAGAAAAAACTTCCACCAAATTTTGTTGGGTTGTTTGCTTTTTAATAAATTGGGTTGTGGCAGTTCTTTATACAGTATGAAGTAGGAACATAACCCTTTTCCCCCAAATTGAATCTTGCGAACACTATCACCATTCCCTGCTTTGCTTTCTTCCTCAGCATTATAATCATCTTCTATTTATTTATCCTCTGTCTCTACTACAACTACAATTTAAACTCCATGACAAAAATTTTAATCTATTTGATTTGCTGATACATCCCTGGCATCTATGATAGTGCTTGGCCTTTAATAAACATTTTCTGAATAGATAAAATACATGAATGAAAGAATAGCTCATTTTGTCCCACTGATTCAAATGCCATTTTTATCATTCATTATCATATATTAAGTTTCCATGGGATAAAAGAGCCCAATTCTATCGCTGCTTTATTTACTAGTGCTTTATAACATGGTTTGGTATCCGTTACTCTCAGGATTTCCAACTCAATTATGTTTACCTGATCATATCTTTAAAAATGTATTAATGTACGCATAATATATATTTATTCTATCTCTGTCTTTAATTTTAATAGCTTTATCTGAAGGAACTGTTTTTTAATGCTTAGTTAAGTTTCAGGACTATCTCATGTTCGAGAGCTTGAAGCTTAATTTATTGATGTATTTATTCTCACAAATCAAATTTAAGGGTTTGGTCCATCTAGGTATTAGCGAGAGGGAAAAAAATTGGCGTTCCAAAAGTATCATACAGATTTACACTGCCACACAGTGTAAAACATGGTGCTTTCATTTTCGCTGCATACTAGCCAGCATTGGATATCACTTTGACACACACAAAAAAGACAGATGCTAATTTAAGAAGCAAAAAAGCACTTGTTTTACTTTAAATATCTACTGTCTAATCATAAATGTGACAAAATTTTCTGTAATTTCTTCTTCTTTGAAGGAGTCATATTTCTTTAGCAACTTAGTTGTCCAGGTCCTTTTCCACTTTATCTGTTAGATTTTAATCATCAATCCCTCCCAGCCTCCCCCTTTTAAAGCATAGTTGAATGCCCCTCCCCTTTTTAAACCAGTCATATTTCTTTTGAGTTATTCTTGTTCTGTGCCTATTTTAGTTAGCTCTTTTTTCCTTAAAACTAATTGAACTCAACACCTCTTCTTTGTGAGTTGTTAAGTCTTTTCTTCCAGCATTTCTGTTACATTGGTTATTTTGAAGTGCATCACACGCTCTTTAGATAATAAATATATACGCTGCAAATATTATGCCGTCTTTCAATTTTTGAATGTTGTTTTAAAACACAGAGGCTTCAAATATTTATGTACTCAAAGCTATCATCTGTGATTTTTTTTTCCCCTATCAGTTCTAAGCTTGGAAAATTCTTTTATCTCCAGGGACTTGGTATTTAGTTGCACGATTTTTCTAGTTTTTCCTATGGTTTTTCAAATTTAACTCTTCAATCTAATTTGCATATCCCCCCAAGTTAATGGCACCTTGTCTCAATACTCCTTCCTATCTTGAATGATTTGTGATTCCTTCCTTAACATGCGTAGTTTCACTTTTTATACTTCCTGCCTACTTGATCTCAGATCAAATGTCATCTTTTTATATGATAATATCTGTAACTGATATGCTTTTTCTTTCCCCAAATTTAATCTTATTAGATCTTATTGTATCGCTAACATTTTCTGAAGAATTTTAAGTGCTGCTGTTCTGATTTTTGAGAGGAAGGCTTTTAGTTAGGAGTAGGAATTGTTAATAAATTGAGGCATATTAAAAAGGTGTTAAGAGTTTACTTGAACAAAATCAGTTCAAATAAGGGCAGCCCCAAACTAAAATTGTTAGGAGCATGCAGGTGACAGAAGACAGGGAAAGACTTGTATAGAGAAAGTGTGGAAGCAAAGAGAGGAAATCATTTAATTGGTTGGCTATGGTTTACAGTCTCCTTGGCTGCCTGTGATTGGGTGTCCTCAGTATTTTGATTTAGTAACTATGAGGCATTTACCAGCTTAGATTTCAGTTTGCTTACATAGGCTACCCCAGCATTAGGGCCACATCAGTCTAATGGCCTCATTTAATAGGACCAATTTCATGCCAGGTTGCTCTTATTTTCCTTAATAGAGCCACCACCCTAAGCTATATTGAGGCTGAGGTCTTTGAGACCCATATGATCCCAGAAATTGCCAAAACAATAAGCTGGAGTGTAGGGAAAAAAATATTAGTATTCTCAATGATATTTTTATGTCTTTTTAAATTTCAATTTTTATATCTTTTATAATACATATAGTATTAGAATGTCAGTACATAAATGTAATTTCTAAATAATTTATATAACATATTGGAGATTTGTGTTTTGTTGTTTTTTCTTATGTGGATAGGTGATCAAAAGGTTAAGAATCGCTTACTGCATCCTCACTCCTCTCAACTATAAACTGTATTTTCTTGCCCCAACCTAGCCCGTGCCTCTTCCCCACGACCCCATTCCTTCTACTGAATCCCCTGGAACTACTGCTTCATAATCAGCAAACTCCTATACACCTTCTCAGATTCCTTCTCCGTCTTAACTAAACTCTGAATTTAGTGATTTCTTGAAATCATGTTATTTGTAGTTCTCTTGAGTAGTGACTTGTAATTCTCTTACATTCTTCCTATCTCAGGATTGTCAAGTAGGACTGGTTTTCTCTTTGCATCCACTGCTACTTAAATTCCAGTATTCTCTCAATGTTCTCTAAGTGTTCTAGTCTAGGACGTATGGCATCCTCTTCTACTTGTTCTTGTTATGCTTATAATCAACTGCCCATGGACCTAAGGGTACTTCCTTTTTCTTGGAAATGTCTGTTCACATAGATAACCGATATTTGTGGCAAAGACTCCTAGCGGCCTTTCCACATTCATTCTTCCCATCTTACTTACTAACAAGGTCCTTACATTATTAGGGAGTTGTAATGTACCTAGCCAAAACAGTACATTTCCCAGTATTCTTCAGAGCAAACTATGGCCATGTAACTGAGTAATTATCATGCAACCAGAAATTGTTGGCAGAGATTTCTGGAAAAATCACCTCAAAGGGGGAATGACAGCAGGGGAAAGATCTGACTGACCCTTTTCCTTTTCTCTTCCCTGCTGCCTAGAATAAAAACAGGATGACAGAAACTCTAGTGGGCATCTTGGACACAAGCAACCTTGGAAATAGTAACAGTGCTAGTTTGTAGAATTGAAATCGGAAAGAATGTGAGTCCCTAATGACTTCATGGAATTCACATACTGGCACTGGGTAATGCCAACATCACATTTTCTTTTAAATGAGAAAATAAGTTACATTTTACTTACTGTTATTTTGGATTTTCTGCAATTAGAAAGCAAATGTCATTCTAATATTCTAATGCATATAGACAGTGCCATGTTCTCCATTCTTATCAACCCTGATTTCCAATAATTATACATACTCTTCCTTACATGCCAGTCATTCCATAATTAATTTACCACCACAAACTGTTGTAGTTCCAAAACCAGTATATCAAGCATCCACTCTAAACACAATAACCTTTTTTCCCAACAACATTCAACTATCCTATTACAACAGGCTTTCAGTTCACTGGTATCTCCCTACTTCTTCATCACAATAAGTCTTCTCTCCTTTAATGTCCCTCTGCAACCATCTTTGATTTTACAATATATTTTTCTAGAACTTTACGGCCCAATCTCCTTGTATCCATGTTTCTTTTTTTACATCCCTATGGCAAAAGTACACTCATATATATCCTCTTTCTCTATGCCTATATACAAGCAGCAGAGACCACTGGCATAGTACCATCACTATAAATATCATAATTATCTAACTCAAATAAGCTTAAGACTTGCCCTCCTGATTTCTCAAATAACTATTTCAAACAACTTCAATCTCATTGAAACAACTGCACCCAAAGAAACACACAGAAAATTTAAGACATTAAGTAATGATTTACTATGTATATATAATATTGGTCAACATGATAACATGAGAACTGTACTCACATGAAATATAGTACTGAGAGTTTTATTTTTCAAGAGGTCTTTCTCCTTATTTTCTAACCACAGTAGTGAGTACTATATGAATCCTACCATCCATATAGTTAGCTACTCGGTAGACCAACTTTAGGTGTAAAGCATAGGTAACAGCCCAAATAAATGACAAAATGAGGCTGACTCCTAGATACACCTTAGCTTTAGTGGCAACCATTTCAGAACTTAACCATTAAGCAGACATGCAGGAAATTAATTCCAGCATTTTCCTGTTACCATGTGAAAGTGATGTATTCCTACGTAAAAAGTACAATATTCAGTTTCTAACGTGTGATTCTCAACTCTTTCTACTGCTTCTTATAATAAAAATGGAGACTATCTATCTCCTTTGAAGCAAAAATCAAATTATTCCCACCTTGCTATCACAACCATTATCATCCTCCCTCACATCACAAATATAAACCAATATTAGATTCTTGTCCTTTAACAGTTAACCTCAATGCAGATGGCTGATTTTTGAAATAGTGTAATAACAATACAGTTTATTGGTTTTGCCTATGTGCATTTTTGTCTTGGTTTACATGCATACTTAGTCTTTGCAATTTTAAGGGCATTACTGTACAGTAACACCTTTAATTGAAGAACTGGATCATCTCAGAATTGGAAAGATTTAGGATAAAAATTGGCCTGGCTTTTACATTTTTAAATATCTCACATGGTTTACAATTCTTAAGTACAGAAAATGTATCACAAGATGCATTCTCTAATATTAATAAAAGTGAAAAGAAATCTACTTATAAAAATTAATAAAGATTTTTGCCACAAGGAGTGGAAAAAAGGATCACTTTCATATAGATCTATGTTCAAAACAAGTAACTCATAGCAGCAGCA
Organism: Rhinolophus sinicus; assembly: GCF_036562045.2. Taxonomy (NCBI): domain Eukaryota; kingdom Metazoa; phylum Chordata; class Mammalia; order Chiroptera; family Rhinolophidae; genus Rhinolophus; species Rhinolophus sinicus. The sequence goes on along the minus strand of NC_133755.1, from coordinate 163,741,833 downwards.
GTACGATGAAAAATCAATGTCTAACATGGAAATTACCTACTAAAACAATAAATGTGTAGCTAAAATCATCTATAAGAAAATACATTTGATTTATTTCATCAAAGAAATGGGTTTATTTCTATGAAAAAATATTATTTGAAGATGGGTAATGAGGCATATTTGCAAAAGAATTAAATACTTTCTGACTCAATTTTAATTGAATCTGAGGCATTTTAGAAACATTTACTAATCCTGAAGATATGTGCAATTCAAAGTTCCACAAAATCTAAACATTAACATTCTAACACATCCTTGTTTATACATGAGAAATCTAAAAATATGGAATTTATGATATAAATACACAAAAATATACATTAAAAGAAATTGTGAAGATACTTTAATAGATTAAATGAATGTCTCACTCAAATAGGGATCATTATGATGTATATGATGTCTAAAAGAAAATTTTATCCCAATGAAAAGAGCCGAATATATTACTCTATTTATAAGTATATTATAAATATCTGCTACTTTTTTTGCATGTGTGTGTGTGAAGGGACTTTTGAATCAAAGATTAACAAGAAAGTATCAATGAATGTTTACTACCATGTTTCCACGAAAATAAGACCTAGCTGGACAATCAGTTCTAATGCGTCTTTTGGAGCAAAAATTAAAATAAGACCCAGTATTATATTATATATTATATTACATATATTATAATATTATATTATTATATTATACCCAGTCTTATATTATACTAAAATAAGACCAGGTCTTATATTAATTTTTGCTCCAAAAGACGCATTAGAGCTGATGGTCCGGCTAGGTCTTATTTTCGGGGAAACAGGGTATTTACGTCACTTCTTCCACAAAACAAATATTTATGGAACTTATGAAGTCATAACGTACATAATGCAGCAGCTTTAAGAAAAAGTTATCACTGAATTCCTACTGAAAGATTATGCTGGTATACAGCAAACACTAAGTAACAATTTGACTATTAAAATAAGACCACAGTATTTAATTCCGGCCATGATGGAGTAACTATATTTATCATCACCGTAAACAACAAAACACATCTGCCAAAATATAGAAAACCTATTTTCAGACAAGGAAAACAGCAGAAACCATGACACCTAGATTAAGGAAACAAATGAGGTGACACCAATGGTTAGCCAGGCATTCTGCCTGGCCACACATTCCAAACTAAGAAGTAGGGAGGCACAGTCCTCTAGTTGAGTTGAGAAGACAGACTGGAGTTCAGGTGGACTGAGGCAGCTGTAAGTTGAAGGGCAGCCCTCAAAAAGAGGGAGCTAAGCAGAAAAGAAACCCAGAAAGCTGTATAGGGGTAACCTTGAGGCTCGGCCAAATACAACCACGTACATATGTAGGAGAAAACTCCACAAGGCCAAAGAATGGGCAAGAGCTGTGAACTGAACTGCTCCCAAAGCACACTCAGGGCTGGGATGCATTCAACCAGAGTGGAGAATTCCAGATGTTTACCCAGGATTTTCAATAGAGACACCAAAGATATACGCTTTACTAGTTGGCTTTACCTGTCCCTAGAGAAAAGGCTACTTCAGACCTGCCCCCAAAGCTAAAATCAAACAAAATAACAAGGCACAAACTAATCAAATTGAAAGGCAAATAACTTAATTGTTGGCACATCAAATCCCTTCGAAGACAGACCATAGACTTCAGATATTCAAGAACTTAAAAATTCAGTGTCCTGAAGTCAAAAATGACTAATGATGGTAATAGGCAGGAGAATGCAACCCACAACAAAAAGAAAAATAGTACTGTGATAAGTTATAGGTCAACAGCCCAGTAAAATTAAACAATGACAATAATAACAGAAATAGCAGATGACAGTAAAATACTAGGAAACCATTATAAAGTATTTAAAGGAAACCATGAATAAAATTAGGAGAGAAATAGAACATAGACAGAGGAACATAAATAGAACTTCTAGAGATTAAAAAATACAGTATCTGAAATAAAAGAATTTACTGGATAAGATGATTAATATCGTGTTTCCCCGAAAATGAGACCTAACCGGAAAATAAGCCCTCGCCTGATTTTTCAGGATGACATACCCTGAACATAAGCCCTAATGCATCTTTTGGATCAAAACTTAACATAAGACCCCGTCTAATTTTCGGGGAAACACGACAGTAGTTTAAATACCACAGAAGAAAAGATTAGTGAACTTCAGAAGACAGCAATAGAAACTACTCAAAATAAAGCAGGGAGAAAAAGGATTGAAAACTGGAACAGAAACAAAACTAGAGTCTCAGTAAAGTGTGAGAAAATATTGTACCAAGTGTTCTAACACGTGTAATTGGATCCTCCCGCAAAAGGGTGGGAAGATATGGCAAAACAAAACAAAAAAAATTGCTGAAAGAAAAAATAAATTGACAAAATCTTTACCCAGCAAAAATATCTTTTAAAAATGCAAATGAAATAAAAGTTTATTTCACACAACAGAAGCTGGAAAGAACTGTCAGCAAGCCTCGTAAGAAATGATAGTTCTTCAAAACGAAAGAAAATGACAACCATATTTAAAACTTGGATCTATACAAAGCAATGAAGAGTGTTGAAAATGGTAATTATGTGAAAAAACATTTGTAATTTTTATGTTCTCATTTCATACATTCCTTTAAAAAACAAAGACAATAAAAATGTATTAGGGTTTAGGGCATATGTAAATACAATGTATGACAACTAGAGAAGAGAAACTGAAGTTCTTACTTTATATGTGAGGTGGTATATATGATGGTACTGTGATAAGTTATTGTAAACACTAGAGCAATCACTAAGAATATAAAACAAAGAGGAATATCTAATAATCCCACCCTGGAGATACAATGGAATCCAAGGTGCTTCCAAAGAGACTTGACTGAGGTTAAAAAACTAAAAACCTTGACAAGCCACAGAAAAATAAATGACGAATTGAATGAAACAGGAATTTATCATCAAGCATTGAAACTTATTATATATAATCCTGGGTTGCTCAAGAGTATGTAAGCTTTCAATCAAACAAAAGTCATAAAAATGAACCTTACCAAAGATCCTCAAGCTTGCATTGGTGCCAAAAGAAAGGACAATGACAGTTAAGGACAAGTTTCTTGACTCAACTGACCCTGTCTCTTCAACCTTAGAAACAGGTAAAAAGAGACTAAAAATGAAATGACTTACTTAAAACAGGAGTAACTATTAAAATGACTATTTTTAAAAAATAAAATTCATGTTTGCCTATGTTTGCAAAAACAAATGTAAACGAATGGAATGGTCATCGAAAAATCAGTAGTCCAACTTTGTTGTTTTGTTTTTGTTTTTAACCTGTTACTGCGACAGTAAAATATCCTGAATCAGCTGATGAAAAAAAGCACTTAGGCAACAGGACTACAGGCTCCAAATAAACCTACGGATTTAGAAATTAGCAAAATAAAGAAAAAAAAAATTACTTATTTTTATTGGCTGAGTTAAGCTTGTCTGACTGGCTTTAGAAAATCCAATTTCTGTGTGATTAACAACAAAAATGGGCAACTGATTATTAATCCTAATATTCATGTGGCTTACCGCCATTGAGAAAGAAATCTAATATCATTTAGCGTTTATTTACTAAAAATTTATACTTGTTATGTCTAGAATTGAAATAACCACACACATTTACAACTTCCTGAACAACTGTATTTTAATTTTTCTATGACCACATAAATAAATGACTCAAAGACATTTGTACATGGTCATTGAAACTTTATTAATTGTACAATGTCACCCCCTAGAGGAAGTTTTAAACCAAACTTGAAACTTTGTATGTTTAGTCAATTAAGCAAATTTAAAAAGAAGGGATCTTTCTAGGTTTAACTTCATGTATAACACCAAACCTGACAGAATAAAACTATCATATAGCGCCCACATTTAGTAGGGACTCAAATATCTTCTGGCTTTATTAAAGAAGAAAAAAAGAAAAAGAGAGAAATATATGGAGGTCAGAGATATGTTGTTAATAACATCAAACCTGGTCTCCATTTATTAGGAATGTCTCAGATTAATTCATTGGTTTTCTGCCCTCTTTCATTTTTCACCAATTTAACTAGTCCCTTTACTCTCACTCACTCTATAACTGGTTTTCTAATTACTACCCACTATCAACAATTTCCCACATAGCCATTTCTCATCCAGCATGTGCCATGCGGGTCCTGGTTCCTTCACTTACTCAGGGAAGGACCAGGATGATTGTGAGGTTCGCATCAGATATCCTGCAGGAGAGCACTGTCAGAAATGCCAAGGGCTACATGAAGTTGTCTGGGCCTCTTTATTTAGTGAGAACTATATATGGCCATAGGTCCCTCTGGGACAACTGTTGCCTTAAAATTCAGCTCATCTTAACAAACATTTTTTAAGCACCTAGTCTTTATTTCTGTAAATATCTTTAGTGGCCTAGCACTACAGGGCACAATCAATGAACAAGAAACACCCAGCAGGGTGCAAGCCTTCTTAAGTTTACAGTTTACAAGAGATACAGACAAATGAAAACAATTAACGTAAAGGGACACAAAACACAAAGAGGATGACATAGAAAAGAAGCACTTTAAAACCAGGGGGATTAGAAGATGGCCTCCCTGAAAAAATGAAGATCAAGCTAGTAGTACCTTAAGGATAAAAATGGAATGGCGGTGGTGGGGAAGGGAAGAGGCGTCAAGGCAAAGAAAACAGAATGTTGGAAGACTTGGAAACAAGAGAAAATGAGTAAGGTTCTAGAAATAGAATGAAATTCTGTTTGATTAAAACTGCAAAAGATGATTAAACTACTAAATTTGAAAATCTGACAGAAATGGAAATTCTAGAAAACTTTAATATAGCAACATTGGCTCAAGCCAAAATTTCTTTTAAATGGGGATCAAATATATGGTGACGGAAGGAGAACAGACTCTGGGTGGTGAACACACAATGGGTTTATAGATGATGTAATACAGAATTGTACACCTGAAATCCATGTAATTTTACTAACAATTGTCACCCCAATAAATTAAAAAAACAAAATTGATAAACGTATAAAAGAATTTACCCCCCAAAACCCCAAAAAGTTCTGCTTTACCAATGACTTTTTTTTAATCTAAAGAAAGAAATCTGCTTTTAATCCAAATCAGATACGAGAAAAAAGAACCAATCTTCTCAACAGTATTTAGGAAACCAGCATAACATTACCAAAAATAAGACAATGATAACACTTCAGGAAAAAAAAAAGGCTGACCCAGATTTACTTAGGACTATTCTTGGGGCAGGGGGCCCACTGAGAAAATACAATAGACTAGGGCATTAAGAAAAATACACAATAAAACATATAGATGACACCAAAAGCATGATACAAAAAAGGAAATAAACTAATGAACTGGGTACCACTAAATTTAAAAACTTTTTGTTCGTGGAACCCTGTAATGAAGCTAAAAGGACAAGCTACAGACTGGGAGAAAATGTTTGCAAAAACACATTATTACCTGACCAAGGACTAGTAACTAGAATATATTAAGAACTCTGTCCTTTTTGTTGAGTTGTATGAGTTCCTTATATATTTTGGATATAAGCCCCTTAATGGTGATGCTGTTTGCAAATATCTTCTCCCATTCCGTTGGTTGCCTCTTTACTTTGTCAGAGAGTGAGAGGGAAGCAGGGTGGTAGATGAGGGTAAACGGGGTCAAATATATGGTGATGGAAGGAGAATTGATTCTGGGTGGGGAACACACAATGTCATACGTATATAGATGACGTATTACAGAATTGTACACTTCAAACCTATGTAATTTTACTAACAATTGTTATCCCAATGAATTTTAATTAAATAAAAAAGAACTCTCAAAACTCAGTGTAAAATGATAAAAAAGGAGCAGGGGCTAAAATAGGAATAGACATTTTGCTGAAGGTGATACACAGATAGTAAATAAACAAAAGAAATCATGATAATTTCAGTAACCATCAGGGAAATAAAAATTAAACCATGGTATCACCACACCTTTCCAAACAACTAAAAAAATAGTGACATGACAAATACCGGCAGGATGTGGAAAAACTGGATCACTCATTACTCCTATGTTGCTGGTGAGAATGTACAATGGTACAGCTAATCTGGAAAACAGTCTGTCAGTTTTTTATAAAACTAGACATGCAATTGCCACATGACCCAGCTATGGTACTCTTGGGCATTTATCCTAGAGAAATGTAAACTTATGCTCACACAAAAAAACTATACATTAACGTTCATCAACTATATTCATAAAAGTCACAAACTGGAAACAACTGTTTTGGTCTCTTTGGGCTGTTATAACAAAATACCATGAACCAGGTAACTTAGAAACAACAGAAATTGACTGTTCACAGTTCTACAGGCTGGCAGGCAGTGCTAACGTGGGCAAGTGGGGGCTCTCTTCCTGGATGGACTTCTTGTTGCATCCTCCAGTGCTGTAAGGAGTTAGGGAGCTCTGTGGGATTTGTTTTATAATAATAATCCCATTTCTGACGTTCCACCCTCATGACCTAATCGCCTTCCAAAGACCCCACTACTAATACCATCATTTTGGGAGCAGGATTTCAACACGAATTTTAGGGAGGAAAGAAACTTTCACACCACAGCACAGCTAAGGATCCTTCAACAGTTGAATTGTTAAACTGTGGTATATACATTCCATGGACTACTACAGAGCATTACAAAAGAAACAGACTATTCATGCATGCAACAGCCTAGACGAGTTTCTAGGCAATTATGCTGAGTGAGAAAAGTCAATTCCAAAAGGTTACACAATGTATAATTCAATTTATGTAATGTTTGTTAAATAAGTCTAGAAATGGAGAAAAAGTTAGTGGCTGCTAGGGGACAGGGATGTGGGGCGTGGGGGAAGGAGAGATACACGTGGCTATAAAACATTAACATGAGGGATTCTCTTAGTCTCTACTTTGACTATGGTGATACAAGAATCTACACCTGATAAAACTATTTAGAACTAAATACAGACACACAGATATGTGTAAAACTGGGAAAGTCTGAATAAGATTGATGGCTTGCATCATGTCAATATTCTGGTTGTGATACTGTACTATAGTTTTCAAGTATTACCACTGGAAGACACTGGGTAAAAAAAGGACACACAGGACCTCTCTGTATTATTTCTTATGGTTGCATATGGATCTACAGTTATCTCAAAATGAAAGTTTTTTTTGTTCTCCCCCTTTTTTTAAAATGAGTTCCAGGTGCACAAAACAATGTAATAGTTAGACATTTATCATTTATATCCCTCACACAGTGACAACACTCCTCCCCCCACCCACTATCCCTTTGACATGCACACAGCCATTACATTTCCACTGTCTCTATTCCTAATGCTGTACTCTGCTTTTTGTAACTATATATACATGTATACAATTATAGTTGACATTCAATTCAATTATAGTTGACATTCATTGTTCAACTTCAGCTTCAGGTGTACAGTGTAGTGATCAGGCATCTCCATCATCCCTGAGGTGGTCTCCCTTATGAGACCTGTGTTCATCAGATACCCTACAAAATCTTTAATGTAATTGATTACATTCTCCAAATTGACTTTTGTTTCCCCAGGGCTATCTTGTGGTTACCAATTGTGCTTTCTAATCCCCTCACCTTCTCCCTCATCCCCACCCCAAGTCCCATCTAGCAACCCTGCTTTTCCTCTATGTCTCTAAGGCTGTTTTTGATTAGTTCATTTATTTATTCTTTTCTTTAGATTCCACATATAAGTGAGATCATATGGTATTTGTCTTTCTCTATCTGACTTATTTCACTTAACATAATGTTCTCTAGGTCCATCCATATTGTTGCCAATGATAATATCGAATTAAAAGTTTTAATTAAAAAATACAAATTAATGGAATTCTTTCTAGAAATGAAGGTATGTTTCAAATATAAGGAAATTTACTATTTTGTTATTACTTATATTAATAAGTTCAAAGAAGTAACAATAAACATCAGCACTTGCATAGATAGTAAAAAAGTAATTTGATATACAGTGTTCCAACGTTCATTCCTGATTTAAAAGAAGAAAGACCGAACAGCACAGAAATATAGGATTAAGGTAACAACAACAACAAATTATAAAACACTAGAGTATTCCCATTAAGGCCAGAGATAAATCATTTTTGGAAATCATACAATACTGAAAAGGCGAAGGCACATGGGTAAATCCTATGACATACCTCCTAATCTAAAACCCATTATAACATAGCAAGGTAACAAGTTACAAAATACAGTGTTGGAATTCTTTCCATTTCCTTACTGTAGCTAGCGCAATGAATTAAAAAAGCAATGAATTACTGTATAGTTCTTTCATTCAATTAACAGATAAAATCTACAAATATCCACCATGTCTTAGGTACGAGATTCAAAGATCACCAATATAAGACACATTTCGTGCTCTCAGATTCTAGTGGAATATTAATATTTAGAGAGATGGTGTTCATTAGATATTTATAAATATCAATTATGTGCCAGGTGAAAGAAAACAAGATGTCAATCCTTGTCCTCCAGGAGAATCCAGAAGATTGAAAGGTAAATAGATGTTTATAACACAGTGTGATCAAGATGAACTGGAACAATTCTAGACCATCCTTATGAGGTCATGAAAAGCAACCTGCAAAAAGTAAAATTTGTATTGAAATTAGTAAAAGTTAGTCAGGTTAAGAGGAAGTCAGGTAATCCCAAGCAGAGAGCAGTATACATAGTCTCAGAAGTAAGAGAGAACATGGAGCTTTTGCAAATTAGTAAGCACTTGAGCAAAATCTTGAACTTTTTTCTTACAAAAAAACTTCCTTGTTCTACAAATTTAGAAAATTTTTGTTTGCTCTAAGACCTTAGAAATGTATCCCTTCACACATTTTAAAGTTAACATCTACCACTTTTCATCAGCTGTTTAAACAGATAGAAAAAATGTCGTTTCTGTACTACATAAGACATTAACATCGAAAAATTATGATATTTTTCAACTGTAAATATAGTAACTTGGTATCGATCACAATCTATTGTAGACACAAAAAGCTTTTTTAAATTAGAAATAATATGCTGTTGTATTTTATTTTAACCCGTATTTTCATTTACTTAATCTTATAGAATTTTATTATAAAGAATATATCTGTATGCTCAAAATCCCTAACTTGAGTATCATTATCTCTGCAAAAAAATGTACAAAAATTAAAGTTTATCAAAATTTCCTGTGAAATAAGCTGCTAAGTATTAAAATGTTTCTTCTGGAATTGAGGTTTTATAATTACTGTAATGCATAATTGATCAAAAAACAATTATTACTATATACTTTAATAATCATTAAAAATAAAAAGTAGTTTTATTAGGAATGCATCCTATAATGAGTTAAATTGCATATATGAGAGTCAATATGATTTATTGTCATAATGAGCCATAATAGGGTATTAGTTTTATTCCTATTTTCATTTTTATAAACGTAACATGGAGAAAATTTATTCACGTAAAGTAGCAGATCAGAATGGAAGTTCTGTCACAGCAAAATCAATTCATTCTATAAATATCTTCTGGGTGACAGGCTAAAAACCATATAATAACCTATTATCAAGTAATATTTTTAATAGCCTCTTAACTGACAATTCAATTAGGTCTGTTCCAAAATTTGTTTTAAGACTAGAAAAGGATTTGTCACCCCATCAGTAGAGTTATTAATTTTCTCAATTCCTGTGAAACATACAGAAAAAGATTCATCTTTTTTTTCAGAGGCTTCTTGTTTATCCTAAGTCACTGAAACAGGATTGGGAGAACTGGAATACTGTTCATTTCAACATTCTATGGCAATAAATAAATAAATAAATAAATAAATAAATAAATAAATAAATAAATAAATAAAATGGATGAATCGACTAACCAAGCAATAAAAATGTTGTTATTTTATCACTTGTTTTAAATGTATTTCTGAAACAAACAAATAAACAAACAAACAAAAAACATAACACCTCAGAGCTGAAGATCTAGCTCATTTAGTTTAAGGAGAATGTCTACCATATCACATAAATGGCAAAGCCTGATGTTAATGCCAAACAAATCAGCCAATGGAGGCTTACTTTTTCAGAAAAATGGCTTAAATTTCCAATTCAAATAAATATGTTAACCTATGTCCCCACATGCCTCATTTCATCTTAATTTTCATTCTAAAACTGTGGTTAAGCCACAGACCCTTACACAAGCTTGTCATTTGGATGAAACAAGAAACTGCCCCCTTCAGCCTTTTGCTCTTATCTCAGGAATGCCATTCTTTAATAATAAAGAGAGAATGAAAAGGTAAGGTCATTTCATGAAAACTCTTACCATTTGGGGAATTCAGCACACTACAACATAGGTTAGTTTTTAACATGAGGTATTACCCTGAACAGATATACGTATGAGTGTAAGAGAGTCTGAACACAGTATTTTCTATTGTGTTCCTTCCATGTCCTTGTCCCTACAGCTAATCCTCCCCAAACCCTCTTTCACAAGACCTTGGTCCCAAATGGTCCCTCCTCACTCCTCTGGATAAAATCCAAAATGATCAAACAATGGTTTCTAATCTCTAAGACCAATTCCTCCATCTTCCTGACCAATTATTCCTAAACGGAGACAAACTCCAGGTGACTCCTCCATCCCCTTTATAAAATGTACTACCACCACCCTCCTTCCCCAAATGAGAATGTTCCTTTGACATTTCTCATGCCCAGCGTTTTGAATAAAGGCTTATTCTTTGCTCTCATTGATTTTTGTCCATATAAGACAGGGAAAGACAGGAAGCTCTACCTGATACCTTAATCAATGGAGGCTTCACTAACACTAGTAATGTGAATTGTGCCTTTTTTCCGGACACCCTGGAGGTTTTCTACCTTCTTTCCCAGGGCAACACACAGTAAAAATATTCATGATGGATGAGAGTATGCCCTTCTTCTGTAAACTAGAAGGGCAATTGTGAACATAATGTAGGAAAAGAGAAGCAGCATACTACTTTGCTACCGTGACAAGGAAAGAAACATATGGAAATTGAGACTAGGGAAAATGATTCCTGTAGCACAACTTGCATACCAAAGTTCAAAGAGCACTGGCTTGGTATGTCTGAAGTACAAATTACAAGGAAAGAAGTCACCATGAGCAATGTTCTGTTGAACAGAAGAATCAGACCCACAAATACAGCAGTTAAAGGAATTACCAGACAGCAAATAAAAGTATAAATTTTAAAAAACATTTACAGAAATTAGTATTTTAAAAAATATGGTAATAAAACAGTATCAGAAATGTCTATGCCAATTTGAAAACAAAACAAACAAACCAAACAACCCCAGAACATCTAGAAATAAAAAATGAAAGCAGAAACTCTATAAATAGGTTATACAACATGATATCTAAATGGAGGTAAACACAGATCAAAAGAAATTACACCAAATGAAACTCAGAGAGACAAAGGGACGCTAAACTATGAAAGCACTGAGACAAAGAAATAAAGGAGAAAAGTACAACACATGTCTAACCAAAATTTCAGTAGAGAATAGAGATAACAGAGAAGCAATATTCAAAATCCCAAACAAGGTACTACATGTACAAATGGAAACCTAGGCCTAGAAGATCGGAATACAAATCATAAGGTAGAGATTAATAAACTGGCCATATTTTAAAATTAATAACTTTTAAACACCAAAGGACTTCATAAATAAAGTGAAAAATGAAACTATGAACTTGGAGAAGACATTTGTAATGCATATAACAAAGAATTAGTACCTAGATTATTAAGAAAAAACAAATGGTGAAATAGAAAAATGGTCAAAAGCAATATAGGTATCTGGAAAGGGAATCACAAATGGTTAATTAACATATGAAAAGACGCCCAACCTCATTAAGACTCAGTGAATTGCAAATTTTGCTCCACTGAGACACCATTTCATGCCCACCAGATTGGCAAAACTTAAAAAGTCTAATAACATCAAATATGGTGGGTACATTAGGCCTCATTTTATTATTCAATAAACTTTACATACATTATATATGTTCTTTAATATGCATATGTTTCAAAACAAAAATATTTTTAAGTGCCATCTGGATTTAACAATAAAAATGTTCATGACCCTGCTGAGAGAAGTTTCAGTGAAATAATGGGCATGAAAATCAGACTGCAATGAACTGAAAAGGATGCATGAGATAATGATGTAATTAATGATTTTCACTGGTAAAAAAATGTAAAGACAACTACAGACAAATATTTCAAGCTTATCTTTGAGGTTAGGCAGACAGGAAAACAACTTTAGAGAATATCATAGTGACAGCTTCTTTTTTCTTTTTTAAATAAAGGAAACTAGGGCAAACTTCGAAAGAAATAGCAGGATAATGCCACAGGAAATAAAGGGTCCTTGGATATTCACAAGGGTACACAATATAGAGCTCATGAATAGGGATTAGTTTTAGACAGGAACAAGGGTTTCTATTTCATTGTTACAAGAGATGACACCTCTTTGTCCCTATCATATCATTTTTCTCCTCTATCTAACCACTCCAGTGACAATGGCCTCCTTGATCGTCCAAGCACCCCCTTGCCTCAGGACTTCGTTTTGTTATTCCCTCTATGGAGGAGAGAGAATACTTATCCAGATGAATACTTTCCTCGAATACTTCCCTCGCTTTTCACTCATGTCTGCTCAGATGTGAACACAGTGAACTGGTTCCCAGACCACATTGAAAGTGAAATCCCCTATTCACTCCCTTACTCCTGTTACCCCTATTCTTTTTCCCTGCTTTATTTTTTTCTCCATAACCTTCTAAAGATTCTATATAATGTACTTATTTTTATTGCTCAATCTCCCACTCCATTATATGTCAGCTCCACGAATGCAGGGACTGTAGCCACAGTGCCTGGTAATGCTTGATATAGGAAGAAGCTCAATGAATACATGCTGAAGGAATGATTAATGGCCCTTGCTTGAAGAACCTGAAGAACAAGTGTAATAGAAAAAATGCTGTAAGATTTGAACAAAATGAAGTAAAGCCGGGAGAAGAATCAACTTACTGACTACAGAAGTGGTGGCATTTGAGTTAGATTTTAAATCATGAGGCATTTGCTAAGTGGAGTAAAAAGGTAAAACTTCCAAGGTGAAGAACACGGAGGTTTGAAAGGGCCTTGCACATATGAGGAAAGAAAATGGGTACACCTGGAATATGGCAGAGATGATGGTGGACCAGATTTTAGCTAACCTTGTAACATTCACAACAGATGACAAATTATATTGAGCTTAACTCTAAAAATCCTTTTCAAAAGATTTATAGTTTCCTGGTTACTGATTTGCAGTAATGTTAGAGTATGGAATATAAAATAGAGTTGACGTAACATTACTGGAAGTACTCTCTTTACTACAAAGGAAAAAAGTTTGAAAAAAATTCAATCCCTGTTTTCCAGCAACTGTAGATTGCATGTATCACAAGTGAGAATACTGCTACCAAATGCCTCAACCCCAACTATTACTTAAGTCAGACTAAAAATTTTCACTGGTGGGAGAGCAGTTTGGATGCAGACGTGGGAAGTCAAATTCAAATGCTTGTTTTGTAGCAGATGCTCTCCATTTAGCCACTTATGAGTTTTTCAACTGGCTTGCATTGGTCATAATTAACCTGCATATGACTATGTTTACAATTAGTCTGTATTCTTTTGTCCACATCACTACTGTCTTTGGGGCACTCACCTTCGATTTAGCTCCAACTCAATTACTCAAACTACCCAGGTTATTTTCAGGATTCCCTGGTGGAGACAAGAGGCTCTTGTGTGTACACACAGAAGTAAGAAACAAACAAACAAAACACCTTAGGGCAGTGTGTTTCTGAGTTCTTGAGCCCATGTATCAGTTTAGGAATATTAAAGCACAAAAGAGGCAGTGGACACCATCATGCTTTTCAAGTTTTGGCTTTCTGGGACTGCGAGGCTCAGAGAGAAGGTCGGGATCCCAGAGGAGGGCGGGGCCCCACTCTGTGCCCAGGGCGGGCCAGAGGTCAGAGCTCAGGTCTAAAGTCAGGGGGGCAAGGCCTGCCCCAAGAACCACAGAGAGTATGTGGGGCCCAGAAGGTAAGGGGGGGCGCAGCGACTCGGAAAGACTCACAGTAATAGGCCACAACAGGGTCCCGCTTGTCATGTTCCTGAGCCGTCCTCAGATGATGCTGTATGCTCTTAAACTGCGGGGGTAGCGGAGGCAGCGGGGCAAGCGTAGCCATCGCTACTCCAAGACTCACCACTTCCTAGTCGCGCGCCACCGGCACTTCCGCTTCCGCCGAGAGGTCACGCGCACGAGCACGCAAGACAAATCCCGCCCACTTTCTTGTTGCTTAGCGACAGCCTGTCAACTACAGATTCCCGCTGGAACAACCTCAGCGCGCTTGGCTCCTGGCAGTTAAAGGCTGAGCTACACCAGCGCTCTCTGCTGATGTGAAGGAGGAGAGTTTTTGTTTTGTTTTACATTTTTGTTCTGTGGGTCACCCCCCTTCCCCGCGCCGCTTTTGTGCAAAAGGAAGGACAGAAAAGGAAAAACAAGAAGAAAATAATGTTTGTTGATTGGGAAAAAGGATAAAGACCTGAATTGCCTTTGTCATCATTCAGGAATTATCGCTTCCGGTTCCTCAGATTGTATTAATGGCATCCATAGTAACTTTTCGGATCTTAGTAACTGTAAATTCAATTCTTGTGTAAAATGAGAGATGTTGCATTTAAACTTATTAAATTACATTCTTCTATAGTCACACATTAGGTAAACTGATCATTTTTTTCAACTTAAAGAAAATTGAACTTTCATTCAGAACTGAATAGTGTATACTTTAGTGAATGAATAATTCGTAGATCATTTATTTTTGGAGAGTGATGAACCATTTACAAAGTATTTTGACATTCATTATCTTGTCAATGCTCAGAGAAGGTGTTCTGGTGTACTTCTTGCTCAATGCTACTGACTCACACCATTGGAGGCATCAACTTTTCCTTGTACCATCAATAACTTCAATTCTTTTTCTTTCCTCTCCTTCCCATACTATCATCTTTTACTTTACTTACGTCCTCGATTAACCTTCATTATTTATTTTGTCTCAGTCCCCAGATTGGAGCGTTCATCTTCAAACCTGTTTTTATTGAAATCACATTATTTCTAAGAAACAAGATCTCAAGCTCTGAAAATTTCCTCTGTCTACTACTCTCTACTCAACACTAAACCCGACCCCCAATCCCTGCAGACTCTGTTCTTGGTCTTTATATAACCCCCACTGCACATTCTTTGTCTGTTTGCAGAGTCCATTATCTTACTCTGGGTCTGGCTTTTTTTTACCAAGCAAAAAACTGAGTTCTGTATTCTCCCCAATCTCAGCAACTTGTTTACTACCTCTCAAGGATGTGTTTGCTATAGACTGAATATTTGTCTCCTGCACAAATTCATATGTCAAAACCCAATGTGATGGTATTAGGAGGAGGTGGGGCCTTTGGGAAATGACTGTTGTTTATAAGCAACCCAGTTTGTGACATTTTGTTACAGTAGCCAAAATAGACAACAGCATTACTGTTTCTTTCTCTTACTCCCACTATCTTGACTTTCCGATCAGAAGTTGCTGGATTGATAGAAAAATTAATGAAGCAAAGCGGAGTGGGATAACCATAAATGCCTTTTCTCTGTCCTTATGACTTCTCATTTATTCTCTTTATATTACTTTTTGATTCCCACTTGCGGTTGTCCTTAAAGATCACCTCAGAAGTTTTTCTAAAAGAGTCATGTCTAGGTCCCACCACCAGGCATTCAGATTTCATTGTTCTGGGTTGGATCCTAAATATCAGTATTTTGAAGGCCTTGACGAAATTTTAATGGCATGTCTAGGGTTGTGCAGCTGATGTTTCAAGCCTTCCCTATTCTCTTCAAGCCAGACCTTCTGCCCTGATTGCCTTGGTCAAAGACTACTTCCTGCAATTGAGATTAAGACCACCAAATAGGAATTCTTTCACCTCCCCTCTGCCACAAAAAATAATGATAACTAGCTAG
This sequence comes from Rhinolophus sinicus, assembly GCF_036562045.2. NCBI lineage: Eukaryota > Metazoa > Chordata > Mammalia > Chiroptera > Rhinolophidae > Rhinolophus > Rhinolophus sinicus. The sequence continues at coordinate 163,725,795 of NC_133755.1, read as the reverse complement.
CATTTACTATGTATCATGCATGTTTCTAGGCACTTTACATCAACTTATTTAGTCTTTATCACAACCTTATGAGGAAGATAATTGTTTCATTTTCATTATTTCACAGATGAGAAAAATGAGACACAGAATTTATGTAACTTCTCCCAGATCACAGCCAGTAAGTATGAGTTTTCAACATTAGTAATATCCAGGTACTTTGCTTTTAGAGCCTGTGAACCTAACCATTACTACTTGACTTTAATGTCTCTCTACACCAATATATTCTTGTGTTTTGTCTTTCTGATGAAAGCTGCACCTTTCTGTTATTTTCCTGATCTCCTCCTTCAGGAATGGAGGCTGCTCAAGGTCCCTTGATATATTCTAGGAGAGGAGGGGCAAAATATCTAAGTAAGTGAAATGGTTACAATTGGATTTTACTTAATCTGCGAATGCATGCTCTTTTCTTTCTAAATACCTTAATCCCTTCAGTAGAGGGTGATTGATGTGAGGGAGAAAAGTAACAGAAATACTGTTAGCATAACAGTACATTGAAATTATGCCATGAATCAAAGTAATTATGAACAACTAGAAATTGGTTTTTCTTGTTGGTGTTTTGCAATGAAGAATTTACTTTGATAGTTTATTATGAAGAAGGACCCAATCTCTCCTCCATCCAGTTCTGATCAATTGCTAAAAGATTTAACATCACCCTCCAGGATGGGGCTAGAATCTTGGCCAGTGAGAGAAGGGCAGATATAGGAAGTAGGGGCAACCACAGGAAGAAGAAAATGGGATGAGAACAGACAGGTGTTTTGATGGAAAAAGTTAAATGTTTGCACCACTCACTGGACTCCAGTGTATGTGTGATCATCTCACAGGAAAACTTTCTGTTCCAGTTGTGGTTACATCTATTTTGATGGCAAATGGCAGGGCTCGACCAATGTAATCGGAGTACTATACAGCTATCACTGTATCTTTTGGGTACATTGCATACGGTAGAAATTTGGCTTCTGGTATTATGAGACTTCCATTCTATTTTTTTTTATCATCCCCTAAAATAAAGGTTTTTTCCTTAAAAGTTCCTGCAGAAGAGTACCAGAGAAGACCCCAATGACTAAGCGAGGCCCGTTTACACATCCACGGTTGGAACAGGGATGGAGGTAAAATTTGCAGTTCATTTTTTCAACATAGCTATTTGATTGTTCTGGCACCATTAAATTATGTTGGTGAATATTAAAAAAAAACACTATATACGTGTAGAAGTATTTTTAGTCCATTATTCCTGTAAATCAATATACCTATCCTCATGCAAATCCCACACTGTTTTGATTATTGTACCTTTATAGTAAGTCATGAGAGTATGTAATGTAAGTCCTTTACTTTTATTTTGTTTTTTCAAAAATGTGTTGGCAATTTTAGGTTTTTTCTATATTCATGTACATTTTTAAAGCTGTGTGTAAATTTCTAAAATGATTGCTGGATTTTGACTGGAATTGTATGGGATCTACAGACCGATTTGTAATTATAAAAATTTAAGTCTTCTAAATCATGAATGCAGTTTATTGTTCCACTTATTTAAAGAATGTTTAATTTCTTTCAGCATTGTTTTGTTTTCATTGCACAGGTCTAGCACATCTATTATAAAATCTATTCCTATGTGTTTCATGTTTTTGAATATTATTTCAAATGACTTTTTAAAATTTAAATTTCATTTTGTTACTCTACAGAAATATTAACCTTCCTAAATTTAATTATTTAGTAGATTTTTGTATATCCTTTAGAATTTTCTATGTATATGATCATGTCTGTGAGTAAAAACAATATTACTTTATTTCCAATCTGTATATCTTTTCTTTTTTTGCCTTGTAATATTTATTAAACAAATATATACTCAAAAAATATATATTTTTTCCTTGATCTTATTGATCTCCTGTTCACTGTTAAACAGAATAAAAGTAGAAATCCTTGCCTTTTCCCCTGATTATAGAAGAAATTGTTCATTCTTTCACTATTAAGTGGGATGTTTCCTGTAGATTTTCTTAGATGCTTTTCATCAATTTTACATAGTTCCCTTTTATAATGAGAGGTTTCCTTTTTCTTTGTTTCATCATTAACAGGTGTTAAATTTAATCAGATACTTTTATCTGATTCTATTAAGATGATTATGTGAGTTTTCTCCTTAATTCCTTTGATCGAGTTAAATTACATTAGCTGTTTTTCTAATATTAAAACAACCTTTCATTTCTCAGATAAAACCCTCTTGTATACGATGTATTATCTATATATCTATATCTATGTCTATGTCTATGTCTATATCTGTATCTATATTTCTGGATTATAATTACTAATATATTTTTGCTAAAATGTTTTGATAGCAAGGTTATTCTGGCTTCATTAAATGAAATGGCAAGTATTCCCTCCTGATTCCTGAAAGAGATTGTGGATTATTATTTCTTCCTAAAATATTTGATGAAATTCATCAGGGAAGCTATTTGGGCCAGGCATTTTCTTTGTGGAAAGGCCTTGATTTTAAATTTAATTTCTTTAATAAGTATAAGGATATTTATTTTTTTATTGTTGAGTAAATTTTTAGTAATATGTGCTTTGTTCATTTTAGCTAAAAATCACACTTATTGGCATAACATTGTTCATGATGTTTCCTTGTAATCACTTAAATGTTCTGTTGTGATGTCCATTTTTTTTTTTCCATTCATCATTTGGATAAATTTCATTCTCCCCTTATTATCTCAATCTATCTAATGATAAATTTATCAGTTTTACTAATCTTTTCAAAGAACCAGTCTTCTGTTTTATTGATTTTTTTCTCTATTGTCTTTCAGTTTCTTATTTCAGTGTTTTGTGCTCTTTTATTTCCCTCCCGTTTAATTTGTGTTTAAATTGTCCTTTTCATCATTTCTTGAGGTGAGAAGCTTAAATCATTTTATAACTTCCTTTTTTTAAAACATAGCATTTAGAACATTTAATAGTATTCTGCAAGCACTCTTCTAGCACCTTCCACAAATCTTGATAGATTGTATTTATACTATCATTTGTTTAAAGTGTTTTAAAAATTTCCATGTAATTTCTTCTTTGATCCATGGGTTGATAAATCTGCACTGTTAGTTTCTCAAATATTTGGGAATACTCCTGATATCTCATTTTTATTAATTTCTGTTAATTCCATTGTGAGCAGCTAATATACTTTGTATGATTTCATTCCTTGAAATTTTCTTATGTCCCACCAATGGTCTGTCTTGGTGAATGCCCCACTTGCACGTGAAGAAAACGTGTATTCTGCTGATGTTTGATGGAGTATTCTCTAAATATCAATTAGTTCAAATCAATTATTAATAATGTTTAAGTCCTCCATATCCCTTCTGATGTTTTGTCTATTTTGTCAATTGCTTACAGAGAGAGGAGTGTTGAAACCTTTAATTATAACTGGATTTCTCTTTTCAATTCTATCATTTTTGCTTCATGTATTTTGATGCTCTGTAACTGGTGGCATACACATTTATAACTATTAGGCTTCCTGATGAAATTATACTTTAATCATTATGAAATATCTCTCTTATCTCTGTCATTACTTCTTGCCCTGAATTTTACTGGAGTTTCCTCATGTTAATATGGCCAATTCAGCTCTGATACTTACTGTTTGTATGCTATATCTCTTCCCATTTTTTCTTATGATCTATTTCTAAAAATATTTAAATGTTTGAAATATTAAAGCTTTAAATATTTAAAATATTTAAAGTGAGTTTCTTGTTAATAATTGCACCTCGCCTTTTAAAAACTGCATTCAAACAATCTGCTTTTGTTTGTAGTGATAAGACCTTTAATATTTATTGTAACTATTGATATTTTAAGGTTTAGGTGTACTACTTTGTTATTGTTTCAAATTTGTCCTGTCTTTTTTGTCCTCTTTTTCTCTTTTCTGCCATCTTTTGGATTAATTGAATGTTTTGTAATTCCATTTAATTTCCTTCGTTGGCTTATTAGTCTAAATTTTGTTGTTTTGTTATACTGGTTGTCATGTTTTATAGTATACATCTATAAATTATCATAATATACTTCAAGTGATAATATACACGTATAAGAATCTTACAATCCTGTACTTCCAAACTTGATTTGTTTTGCCAGATTTTTCTATTTGACTGTTATTTTCAAGAACCATTTTGAATTTATCATTGTATGTTTGGTTTCTAATTTATTACTTTATGCTTTTATCTTTATTAAATTATTTTTGCTTTTTTTTAGTTCTTATAGTTTGCTTTTTTATTTACATCTGTTATTTCTTTTTAATAATAAATTTATATTCAGCCATCAATTTTCTGTGCACTACATATTTGGTCATGTCTCATGGGTTTTAATATGTAGCATTCTTACTGTTCATTTATAAATACACTGAAAAATTTCAGTTAAATGACCTTATTTGATCTAAGAGCATTTTATGAAATAAGTTTAAATATAGTTTTCAAATGGTTAGATACTTGTCTAGTTTTGACATTGTTATTAATTTTTACTACACTTGCATTTTGGTTAGGAAGATCAGTTTTTATATTTTAAAATATAAATATTTTTACTTTATGAATACTATAGTTATATATAGCATTAACTATCCAGGAGTGTATAGCTGTGTACTAATAATCCTGATATAGTTACTAATGAAATGAAATCATAAAATAGTACATCAGTAAGTCATTAAAAAGATTTTCCAAACCAACTCTTGCACCCTATCTGTATCTTTAAACATAATAACATGTACTGTTTACTAGAAAGAAGCAGAAGTAAACGGGTTACCTTTAGTGACTTAGAAATACCATCCTTCCTCCTATCAGTTGAGGAGATAATGCCCAGGGAGGCCAAGGAGGTTAGCTTTTGCAGGGCAGACTACAGTAGAGGGAAGAGCTACAAAGTAAGAGAGCTCCAGAGATCTGCAAAGGGTCTTCAACTGAGTCCTATTCAATGTAACATCTTAAACATCTTTCTAGGCAAAAAACTGCCTGAAAGGATTAAAAGGAACAATACCTAAGATTCACAGAGGACTGAAAATAATTGCTGTTCCCAGCAGCCACCGGTGTACTTTGACAGTATTCTTAAAAGATGAATCAGAATAAGTCAAAATGTTCATCAGTGAATGGACAATGAAATTAAGAGACAGTCTTGTGGATTTTTTGAAGAAATTATCTTCTCTGAAAAAATTTCAGAAAGGCAAACCAGGAGAATTCCCTTTTGCTCTTTCTCCCTTCTTTCCTTGGGTGCAGCAAAGACTTCCTTCCTGTAGCTACAGCAATTTATGTGGCAACTGTGAGTACAATGCACTGAATGATTGTGTCCTTCAAAATTCAACTTTCAAAATCCTAACCCTCGATATGATGGCATTCAGAGGTGGGACTTTTAGGGGGGTGATTAAGTTATGAGGTGGAGCTCTTGTGAACGAAATTAGTGTCCTTATAGAAGTGACTCCAGAGAGCTTTCTCACCTTCTTTCTACCATGTGAGGATAAAATGACAAGTGAGTGACCCAAAAGAGAATACTCACAAAAACTTGACCATGGTATCACCTTGATCTCAGAGTTCCACCCTCCAGAACTGAGAAATAAATTTCTTCTATTTATAAGCCACCCTCTAGGTATTTTGTTATAGCAACCCAAATGCACTAAAACAGTGAGTCTACCAGCTTGTGGATGGAATTTAAGATGGTGAGAATGGTGGAAAAATAATATTTCCGAAGTATCAAAGGGGCATCTGATTGAGAACTGAGAAAAGCTTTGCTTTAGTAATGTGGCAAAATTAGCCCTTCAGTGAGGGCTACATTGGTCTCATATAATAAAGCTTAAAAGAAAGCACAGAGGACCCAAGTTTCCAAGTAACTTAACTGTACCCAGAATAAAATTTAAGAATCTTTGTGGGAAGACAAAAATATTCAGCATCCAACAAGGTAAAACACACAGTTTGGCATCCAATAAAAAATTACCAGCCTTCCAAAGGTACAGGAAAACATGATCCATGATGAAGAAATATGTGTATGTGGGATGATTGATGAGAGGAGGCAATAAAGGGTGTATTATACATAGGGAATTTAAAAATAAGAATAAAACAGACTAAACATTGTTGATGTTTATTAGCACTAAGGGCCAGTGATTCTAAACAAAGATAGTGAATAAATATACCTTCCCTCAGGATGGGCAGCCCCCACCCTCTTAGCTGCTGAACCACCCAATGGAATATAATCTCATAAAGGTACTAAACTTTAGTTATCCTTTATATGAACTCTTAATGCAGTACATGGTAAATAATAGATATGCAGCAGCTATTTGTTGAATGAAGGTAAGTTGGATTTTCTCCTGTGCATTTATGTGGAGAAAGCTTCAACGATTTAGAAATCCTAAATCTGGAAATTCATGATAGCAAACATAAGCTGAATAATACTGAAGAAAAAATTGGAAACCTCAATATCTGACTGACTCTACTTATTTCCCTAATAAGGCACCAGTATAAGGCAGTCATACATAAAGATTTTAAATGACATCAAATGAAGATGATTATTGGCAAGGCAGGCAGATAAAATGAAATGCGCTGAATTGATATAAAATTGCCTTTGAAGTAATTTTATAGCTATTTAGAAAGTCTAACTCAATATAAACATAATTTTTCCATTATAACAATCTTGAATGTAGAAGCTGTAGTTATAGGATATCTATGAGCACAGAGGTTTTTATTTTTTAACAAGAAAACTTCAGGCAACATTTTCCATAGCATTTTTTATTTACTTTGTGGCAATATTACCATAGCACTTAATATTAAAAATTTTAAGAAACAGTAGGTATAATATTAAAAATGTAATTGCTTCATTTCTTTAAGTTAGTGATCAAACGATAGAATGACTCTTTTAATAATTAATTTACAACTTTTGTGCTTAATTAAGTTGTACTTTAGATGGCTGCAAATATAATTACATCCTCAAATTTTAAGCTGCATGGTTCAGTGGACAGGGCAATGGCTTTATAATAAGGAGATCTAGATTCTAGTCTGGTTGCATGTCTTTAGGCCCATATATTAATCTCCCTGAGCCTCAATTTTCCATTCTATATAAAAGAGATAATAAAAGTTTCTCTGGTCACAAAATACTGTGATCAATTAAGATGTTGTATGTGATCAATTAAGTATTCCATGAAAGTATTATTTAAACATGAGCTAACATTAGTTCTATGTTTATTTTCTAATGCATGACAAATTTTTAAAAAATGAAATGTTTGTTCAAGAATATTTTATATTAGACATAAATTTCAGACACAGTGAGGTAAATTTAAATAATAGACATTTATGTTTGAAGTTGAGATACTCATTGAATAAGATAAAACTAAAGAAAAATGATTGATAAATAACTTTGACATGACAGTAGATGATAAACCTTTTGGTCACTGCTTCACTAGAAAGCATAATCTAAATATGATCTCAAAAAACTCAGCAACACATAATACCATTGTAATTACAGTAAATGTATACATTGCAAGGAGAAAAATGATCTTCTCAAGGTATTCTGGCCCCATACACTTTATAATAGTAAATTTTTTGCCAAGAGATCCAGTATCACACAGGTAGAGTGGCTTTACTTGGCAACCAAAGAGGTGAATCTGAAGCCAAAATGCTATCACCTCTAGACTAATACTTAATAAAATGGAGAGGATATAAATCACAGAATGCATTCTTTATTTTTTTTCGCTTGTATAAATGTTTACAATGGAAAATGGAAAATTTTGTTACAAATGGAAAGAACATGTAATCAGTTTGTCATTTAACATTGAAAGAACAGTGTACTTGTGATCCAAAGAAAAACTACGAGAGCTGAATGACCTAACCTATTCTTCTGGTCTCATGCCAATGGCTCCACGGTCCAATCCATTTACGCAAGTCAGAATCCAAAGAATTTTCCTTGGCATCTTCTTCTCCCTTAACCCACATATCCAATCTATCACTGAGTCCTGTCAAATTTATTTACCAAATAACTCCCAAATCTATACCCTTCTCTTCATTACTACCACCATATTCCAAGATACCATTATGTCTTACCTAGTCTACTGCTACTTTTCATATCCTCCCAACCAACAACCACACCTATACCTTTCTCTTCACTGGTATTCAGACATAATTTTGAACACCTACCCTCAATTCATATATATATATATATATATATATATATATATATATATATATACACATATATACATATATATATATATACATATATATATATTTTTTTTTTTCTTTTCCCCCCTACAAAATCTTTACAACTTTATTGATTACATTCCCCCAATTAATTTCCAAAACCCCGTGGCCATCTTGTGGTTACTGACTATTTTCTAATCCCCTCACCTTCCCCTTATCCCCACCCCCCTCCCATCTAGGAACCCTCAGTTTTTCCTCTATGTCTCCAAAACTGTTTCTGATTAGTTCATTCACTTATTCTTTTCTTTAGATTCCACATATAAGTGAGATCATATGGTATTTGTCTTTCTCTGTCTGACTTATTTCACTTAACATAATGTTCTCTAGGTCCATCCATGTTGTTGCAAATGGTAAGATTTCTTTCTTCTTTATGGCTGCATAATACTCCATTGTATAAATGTACCACAGTTTCTTAATCCAGTCATCTACCGATGGGCATTTCGGTTGTTTCCATGTCTTGGCTATTGTGTATAGTGCTGCAATAAACATAGGAGTGCATAAAGATTTTTGAATTAGAGTTTTGGATTTCTCCGGATAGATACCTAGGAGTGGAATTGCTGGATCATAAGGTAGTTCCATTTTCAGATTTTTGAGATACCTCCATACTGTTTTCCATAGTGGCTGCACCAATCTGCATTCCCACCAACAGTGCACCAGCGTTCCCTTTTCTCCACATCCACGCCAGCACTTGTTGTTTGTTGATTTATTGATGATAGCCATTTTGACTGGGGTGAGGTGGTATCTCATTGTGGTTTTTATTTGCATTTCTCTGATGGTTAGTGAGGTTGAGCATTTTTTCATATGTCTGTTTGCCAACTGTATGTCGTTTTAGAAAAATGTCTCTTCATGTCCTCTGCCCATTTTTTAATTGGGTTGTTTGTTTTTTTGGAGTTGAGTGAGTTTTTTTATAAATTTGTGATATTAACCCATTATCAGATATATGATAGGCAAATATCTTTTCCCATTCAGTAGGATCCCTTTTTGTTTTATTGATGGTTTCCTTTGCTGTGAAAAATCTTTTTAGTTTGATGTCATCCCACATGTTTATTTTTTCTCTTACTTCCCTCGCGAGAGGGGATATATCAGTAAAAATCTTACTCTGGGTAGTGTCTGTGAAGTTTCTTCCTATATTTTCTTCTACGAATTTTATGGTTTCAGATCTTACATTTAAGTCTTTAAGCCATTTTGAATTTATTTTTGTATATGGTGTAAGGAGGTGGTCCAGCTTCATTTTTTTGCATGTGTCTGTCCAGGTTTCCCAGCACCATTTATTGAATAGACTGTCTTTACCCCACCGTACATTCTTGCTTCCATTGTCGTAGATTAAATGGCCATATAGGCATGGATTTATTTCTGGACTCTCTATTCTGTTCCATTGATCTATGTGTCTGTTTTTATGCCAGTACCATGCTGTTTTGATTACTGTAGCCTTGTAGTATAATTTGATGTCAGGTATTGTTATACCTCCCACTTTGTTCTTATTTCTCAAGATTGCTGAGGCTATCCGGGGTCTTTTATGGTCCCACATAAATTTTAGGATTTATGTTCCATTTCTGTGAAAAACGTCATTGGTAGTTGAATGCGATGAATATGTATACTGCCTTAGGCAGCATGGACATTTTAACTATATTAATTCTTCCTATGCATGAACATGGTATGTGTTTCCATCAATTTGTATCTTCTTTCATTTCTTTCTTCAGGGTCTTATAATTTTCTGAGTACAGATCTTTTACTTCTTTGGTTAAATTTATTCCCAGGTATTTTGTAGTCTTTGAAGCAATTGTAAATGGGATTGTTTTTTTAATTTCCCCTTCTGATGTTTTATTATTAGTATATACAAATGCAACTGATTTCTGAATATTAATTTTGTATCCTGCTACTTTACTAACTTCATCTATTAGCTCTAATAGTTTCTTGGTGGAGTCCTTAGGGTTCTCTCTATATAGTATCATGTCATCTGCATATAATGACAATTTTACTTCCTCCTTACTGATTTGGATGCCTTTTATTTCTTTTTTCTTGTCTGATTGCTGTGGCTAGAACTTCCAGCACTATGTTGAATGGAAGTGGAGAAAGTGGGCAACCTTGCTTTGTTCCTGATCTTAAGGGTAATGGTTTTAGCTTTTCCCCATTGAGTATGATGTTAGCTCTGGGTTTATCATATATGGCCTTTATTATGTTGAGATATGATCCCTCTATTCCCACTTCCTTAAGGGTTTTGTATCATAAATGGCTGCTGGGTTTTATCAAATGCTTTTTCTGCATCTATTGATATGATCATGTGATTTTTATTTTTCATTTTGTTAATGTGGTGTATCACATTAATTGATTTGAGGATGTTGAACCAGCCTTGAATACCAGGGATAAATCCCATTTGATCATGGTGTATGATCTTTTTAATGTATTGCTGAATTCTGTTCGCTAATATTTTGTTGAGGATTTTTGCATCTATGTTCATTAGAGATATCGGCCTGTAGTTTTCTTTTTTTGTGGTGTCTTTGTCTGATTTTGGGATCAGGGTGATAGTGGCTTTGTAAAAAGTGTTTGGGAGCCTTCCCTCCTTCTGGATTTTTTGGAAGAGCTTGAGGAGAATAGGTGATAATTCTTTTTTGAACGTTTTGTAAAATTCACCTGTAAAGCCATCTGGTCCAGGGCTTTTGTTTGTTGGGAGATTGTTGATTACTGATTCAATTTCCCTGGTGGTAATCAGTCTATTCAGGTTTTCTGTTTCTTCTTGAGTTAGCCTTGGAAGGTTGTATGCCTCTAGAAAATTGTCCATTTCTTCCAGATTGTCAAATTTGTTGGCATATAGTTGCTCATAGTAATTTCTTAAATTTTTTTGTATTTCTGCAGTGTCTGTTGTCACTTCTCTTCTTTCATTTCTGATTTTATTAATTTGGGTCGTCTCTCTCTTTTTTTAAATGAGTCTGGATAAAGGTTTGTCGATTTTGTTTATCTTCTCTAAGAAACAACTCTTGGATTCATTGATCTTTAGTATTGTTTTTCTGGTTTCTATTTCATTTATTTCTGCTCTGATCTTTATTGTCTCCTTCCTTGTACTCCCTTTGGGCTTATTTTGCTGTTCTTTTTCCAGATCCCTTAAGTGTGAAGGTAAACTGTTGATTAGTGATTTTTCTTGTTTCTTTAGGTAGGCCTGCAATGCTATGAATTTCCCTCTTAGGACTGCTTTCGCTGCTTCCCATAGATTTTGGGTCATCGTGTTTTCATTTCGTTTGTCTCGAGATATCTTCTGATTTCTTCCTTGATTTCCTGGTTGACCCATTCATTATTTAGTAACATGTTATTCAGCCTCCATGAATTGGTATGTCTTCCAGTTTTTTTCCTGTAGTTCATTTCTAGTTTCATAGCACTGTGGTCAGAGAAGACAATTGGTATGATTTCAATTTTCTTACATTTATCTAACTTATGGTCTAACATATGGTCTATCTTGGAAAATGTTCCATTTGCGCTTGAGTAGAACGTGTATTCTGCAGCTTTGGGGTGAAGTGCTCTGAAAATATCGATTAAATCCAAGTGGTCCAATGTGTCATTTAAGGCTGTTGTTTCCATATTGATTTTCTGTCTGGAAGACCTGTCCCTTGTTGTCAGAGGTGTGTTGAAGTCCCCTACTATGATAGTGTTACTGTTGATCTCTGTTTTTATATCAGTCAGTATCTGTTTTATATATTTAGGTGCTCCTATGTTGGGTGCATAGATGTTTACTAGGGTTATGTCCTCTTGTTGGCTCGATCCCTTTATTATTATATAGTGCCCATCTTTGTCTTTTAATATGTTCTTCATTTTAAAGTCTATTTTGTCAGATATAAGTATTGCAACTCCAGCTTTTTTCTCATTTCCATGTGTATGAAATATCTTACTCCAACCCTTCACTTTCAGCCTGTGTGTGTCTTTTGATCTGAGGTGAGTCTTTTGTATACAGCATATACAAGGGTCTTGCTTTCTTATCCACTCAGCCATCCTATTTCTCTTGATTGGAGCATTTAATCCATTTACATTTAAAGTGATTATTGATAGGTACATAGTTATTGCCATTTTTAAATTTGTAGTTAGATTGTTTTCATCTTTCTTCTATTTATAGAAGTCCTTTTAGTATTTGTTGCAATGCTGGCTTGGTGGTGATAGATTCCTTTAGCTTATTCTTTTCTGGGCAGCTCTTTATCTCTCCATCAACTTTAAATGATAGCCTTGCTGGATAAAGCAATCTAGGTTGTAGGCCTTTGTTTTCCATCACTTTGAGTATCTCTGCCACTCCCTCCTGGCCTTCAATGTTTCTGTAGAAAGGTCGTTTGATAGTCTTATTGGAGTTCCCTTGTATGTAACCCTCTGTCTTTCTCTTGCTGCTTTTAGGATTCTCTCTTTGTCTTTAACCTTTGCCATTTTAACTATAATGTGTCTTGGTGTGGACCTGTTTGGGTTTATCCTGGTTGGAACTCTCTGCACTTTCTGGGGTTGTATGTTGGTTTCCTTCATCAGGTTAAGGAAGTTTTCAGACATTATTATTTCAAATATGTTCTCAATACCTTGCTTCCTCTCTTCACCTTCCTGGTATTCCTATGATGCACATGTTGTTGAGCTTGATGTTATCCCAGAGGTCTCTTAAACCATCTTCATTGTTTTTTATTCTTTATTCTTTCTGTTGTTCTGTTTGGGTGATCTCTGCTAACTTGTCTTCTAAGTCGCTGATTCGATCCTCTGCTTCATCTAACCTGCTGTTAATTGCTTCAAGTGTGTTCTTTATTTCAGTATTTGTGTTCTTCAGTTCAAACTGGTTGTTCATTATGATTTCTACATCCTTCTTTATGTCGTATCTAAGCTCCTTAAACATTCTTATCATCAGTGTTCTGAACTCTGTCTCTGATAGGTTGGTTACCTCTGTTTCATTCGGTTCCATTTCTGGAGGTTTCTTTTATTCTTTTATTTGGGACATGTTTCTTTGTTTCCCCATTCTGGCTGACTCTCTGTGTTTGCTTCGATGTATTAGGTAGATCCCCTAGAGTTCTTAGTTCTTGCTGGGTTATCTTATGTAGTATTTGTCCTTTATAATTGACTTGCGCTACTTCCTTCTTCTCCTCTGTATGTGCTCCAAAGGTGACTCTTGTGTTTGTATATTGTCCTGTTAAAGAAGATCTTTAATTGCTTTTCGCTTGTGATAGGTTGGGTTAGCTCCTACGTTGACTAGTTGTGAGACTTGGCTCTGCCCACCCCAGGGTGTTGTGCTGCATGGGGGTTCACCACTTAAATGTGGTTTGGCCTCTATGGACTCTTGTGCCTGTAGAGAATTCCCTCTGGGTGTGTCACTTGTAGGTCAAACCTGGTAATACTCTGGTTTGGTCTGGAGTTGGCCTCTGCGTGTGTTGAATCTTGTGCCTCTTAAGCTGGGCCCTGGTAGGGCAATTTCAGAACAAAGCAAATCACCAAGCACAACAACAACAAGAACAACAACAAAGAAAAAATCAAATACCTTCATATGTAAAAACAACCGACAACTCACACTCAACACAGGCAAAGATATCAAAGATATAAAAGAAAAACAAAACAAAACAAAAAAAAGCAGCGCCATTCTTGGCTTAAGCCTACCAAGTAATCTCCAGGTTGTCTTCTGCTGTACCAAAGAGTCCTCTGTGTAGTGTGCAGGCAGAGCCGGTCACCTGGTGCCCAGAGTGACGTTGGGACTACAGATTTAGATGAGTGGGGCTGAGGGGTCTGGATGGTAGTTTCTACAAAGTCACTGCAGTTTCTGCCCTTGCCTGCACATATGCTCACTGAGAGTAGCACCAATAGCCCTGTGTCCAGTTCTCCTGAGTCTTAGGGCACTTCTTCCGTGTGTGTGTGTGTGTGTGTGTGTGTGTGTGTGTGTGTGTGGCGGGTGGGAGATTTCTGAGCTGCTGAAAGCCCGGAGCTGCGTCTGCTGCCTACTGCTGATCCCTGGGAGTGCTTCCACGATTGTAATTGCTCTGCCCTAGGCAGGCCAGAAAGGGTGGGGGCTGGGGATGGAGGGGTCTTCTCTCTCCCAACCCAGCCGTGTCACACTGAAGAATGCACTCTTGTTTGATGCTTTTACATGCAGCATAAAGATGGAAACTACCTCCAGGAGCCAGGACAATCACTAGCTGTAATGCCCAGAACACCTAAAGTGTGTCAGAAATATCTTAGTCAAATCAATCAACATATAACGAAAAATACACTTAAAAAAAATCACTGATTTTGAAGAGAAGCTAAAAGTTCTAAGTTTCATAAGTCTTATAACAAAAATAATGTCATAAAAGTACTGATGTTGAACTTATCTCATTTAATTGTGAAAATGTAGTAATATTTTACTATCATCACCTACCAGTTACTAATAATGATGAAGTACCTACCCAATTTCTATTTTCTAATTACAAGCCAGGAGTATAATTCTAACAGCAACAGATAATAAAATACTGGAATTCGAAGAAAGTTGGAACCGACTCAAACTAACTTACCTGAAAGAAACAGCTGGTTTAAAAAAGTAATAATTCTGGAAATAATACCTGCTAAGGTATTCTTCATCTTATTATAACATTTTACATTTAAAAAGAAAAGAATTTTATGTGGTGTAGAATAAGTTTTATGTGTACCCAGAAAAACTTGTGGAGTGATTGGTCTGAACTGTTTGTAACAGAGGAAGTTTATTTCTCTGCTGTCTGGATCACAACTGAAGTGCAAAACCTCATTCCCATAGACTGCAAACTAACACTCCACAAAAAAGAACATTCAGAGACATCCAAAGAAAAGGGTGTGGGATTGACCCATCACAGTTGGCGGCTTCACTGTTACAATTTTAGGGAGAAAAAAAATAGTTTAAGAACAAACATTAAAGGAGGATATTTTAAAGGATTTTTTCATTATGACATTTTAAAAAGTTTAAGATTCATGAAGTTTTGAGGCAAGAAAGAACCTTAGAGATCATTAAGCTCAATGGAAATCCTGTATTATGAGATTTCTCTCCTCTTCACTCTGAAGATATAAAATGCAACAGTCAAATAGGAACACTTTACTAATCAAATGTATAATTTTGGAAATACGTAAAAAGCTTTAAATTCAATGAACATTCCCTACCCCTGTAATCCTTTTGCAATAAAACTCAAGGGAATCTTAAAATATCTAGGACCTCTTTTGGAAAATTAGATAACAAATCCAATATTAAACTCATAGCAGTACTAACCAACCAAATAATATTTAATTGTCATTACAGTCTATTTTCTACTTTATCAATGTGGGGACAGAGTCCCAGAGAGCAATTTCCAGGCGCTCGGCCTCACGTGGAAAGGTGCCGACTTTGTTATGAGACAGCCATCAGCTGTAATCAGATGGCCATCCACTGTGGCTGGTGGCCATCAGCTGTTACCAGTTAACCATTAGCCACTAATATAACTGCCGTGGCTACACTAGGGGGTAGTTGGTGGGTTGGTGGGCAGAGAAGAGGAGGGCAGATTGCAGATCATGTGGATCCTACTTCCTGTGTCTTTCCTGGCAGCCACCTAGGCTGGGGTACATGAAAACCCCTTGTTGGGGTACTGGTGGATGTTTGCTTTTGTGTCTCGACCAGCCGCCGTTGAGAACTTGGTGGTATGACTCCTCTATCTATGGCTCTGTTGGTGTTCTTTTTTGGCCTCACCATATTTTGTGTTCTTGTGTGGGGAGCAGGTGCTGAGACCCTGCATGACAATCAAATTGAGCGTGAGTTACTTAAAATGTCAACAGCTAAAAGTACTTCCTGAATTATTCTAGTTATAGTTTTAAATTCAGAATATTTTGAAGAACATGGTTAATACTCGTATTACTCTTAATATATATGTAGAGGAACATATCAACAGTCATGCAAATCAGGTTAAAATACACAGATACAACTCATTCAAATTTTTTTTGCTGTTGTTGTTTGCATAATACTTACACATCTTTCATAGAAGTTTTTGATGTAATTTAGAGACATGTGTCAGGAGATATTATCCTGGCATCCCTGTAGGTTAATTCTAGACCCCCTGCAAATTTCTCTCCCTTCCCTCTTCTTTTGTCTTTTTTCCCCCCATAGATCTCTCGGGCGCCTGTCACCTTCACTATCTTTCCAAAACAAAATGAAAACAAAGAAACAAAAGCTGAGGGCATGTGGTCAATCTAATAAACCCTTGCTTTACACTGTCAGCACAGCCAGCCAGCCAGACAGGTGTGCCAGCAAAGCAAGAGGCCAGCCAGACAAGGGCTCTGAGCACTCAATGCCTCTCAGTTACCTGAAAATTATAATTCAGTGAACTCTTTAGCTTAGAGTTTTGTCTGAAAAGTCAAGCAATCTATTTTTTTTCCATGTAGGTATGTCTGAAAAGATAAGTACATGGGAATTAGTCCTGATTCTTTCTTACTTACTTTAATGAAATAGAACTACTTTCTGGAAAGTTTAAGAAATCATAACATTGGCTATGATGGCTATTATGTTATTGAATATTATGGTTGTGTTGCTATATTCTTCCTTTGGCTGAATGCTTACCACAGATAGGGAAAAATCTGCAGTTAGATTTCTGGTCTAAGGAAACATGTCAGGCACTCTTAATCCAGAGGAGACCAGGGTCTAGTACATATCAATCCTGGCTTCCTTTTCTTTTGTCTTTTAGTAGATATATCATCCACTAGACATTGTTACAGGTGCTGATGATCAGCGGGGGTGAAGACAGACAAAAAGCTGCCTTCAAACTGATACATCTGCATAATATCTTCCATCCACCGAGAACGCCATTCAGCCAATGTATCAAATCTACTTTCTTCACCTGCCTTTCTCATCTTAGTTTTGTTTGTGATCTGCGAAAGTTGTGACTTCAGACAACTTCATTGCTCTCCTCAGCCAGTGGAGAAGTGACTGCATAACACATGTAATTGTAATCAATAGGCAAGGGGAGAGGCCTTGTTGAGTCAGAGTGTTGTCCTGGATAGGAAAAAAATCAGGGGTGTAGGAAGAGACATTGATGTATATTTTCATCTCCTCAGAAACAGAATTCCAGGTTTATTGTGTGTTAATTCCTTCAAAGAGGTATCCAAAAGTTCAAACATTCCTTCACATGGGAGGAATTCTGCTTTGACTTCTATTATTGTACAGTAATGATTTTTTAAATTTAAATAAATACCATGTGTGGGGACAGAGCCCCAGAGAGCAGTTTCCAGGCTCTCGGCCTCACATAGAAAGGTGCTGGCTCAGGTAGTAAATGGCCATCAACTGTGATTGGATGGCCATCAGCTGTGGCTAGTTGGCCATCAGCTGTAACCAGTGAGCCATTGGCCACTAATATAACTGTTGTGGCTACACTAGCGGCAAACGGGGGCTAGCAAGAAGATGGTGGCTGAGCTAGCAAGAGTGGATTGCAGAGAGGCGGATGCCGCCAGCGAGAATATAGTGATATGATTCCCCTACTTATGGCTCCATAGGTATTCCTTTTTGGCTTCACCATATCCTGCGTTCTTATGTGGGGAGCGGGAGCAGAGACCCCGCAGGCCGTCCCGCATGACACCATGTTTCTCCGAAAATAAGACCTAGCCAGACCATCAGCTCTAATGTATTTTTTGGAGCAAAAATTAATATAAGACCCAGTCTTATTTCACTATACTATAAGACTGGGTCTTATATAATATAGTATAATATAATACCAGGTCTCATATTAATTTTTGCTCCAGAAATATGCATTAGAGCTGATGGTCCAGCTAGGTCTTATTTTCGGGGAAACACAGTATATACTAGTGTCAGATGTGTAAAAATCATTAAAGTCTTCATGTGTTCTTTCAGAGATGGACAAAATAGACTTGAACTGTAATAACATGTGAAGAAGAGAAAAATGCATCATGATTTTCATTGCTGAGATCTTCAAAGGGCCAAACAAATAGTATTGGTCTTCCCCTCATAGATTATGACCCAACTGAATCATAAGACTAATGAATATGGCAGATAGAGGCCAACATATCACTCTTATTACCATGAAGATTAGGTTGCAGGAGGGACCTGGCTTATCTCTTTGGGAAAATGATTCTTAGATATACTGCAGACCTGGTCAATGCCGTATCATGGCTACCTTTCCTGCATGGAGTGCCTCCCGACCTCTATAAGATTCATGCATGAGACAAGCAGAGTAGAGCTTCTGAGCTCTGTGGGCAATTTCCTCCCAAGAGGAAAGTGCTAAGAGATAAGTGATGTATGCTGAGTTTTACCTTCCAAATGTGAGGTAAACTCACCAGAGAAGACAGCAGGTATAGTGAGGCTGGCCTCACATGGACAGCAGTGGGTAGGGCTGTTAATTCAGGTGACAACTTGAGCTTCTTTAGATGAAAACAGTTGCAGGGTTCCAAAAGCAGTAAAAGAGGGCAATCCCCAATGTGTAAAGTATTATTTACTCCTCTGTTTGCTAATGTTACATTAGGCAAAGCAAGTTATAGTGTCAACCCAGGTTCAAGAAATAGCTCCTGCCTCTTGATGGATCTGCAGTCACATTGTAGGGGTGTCGGTGCAGGACTGAAAAAAATTTGTAGGTAATTTTGTATTTTACCAGTGTTCCCTCTGATCACATATATTCGTATCTCACCCACATGTCTTCAGTCTCATCCCAGGATGTCAAAACTCTCATCTAGTTATAGGATTAGGGCAGAGGTCCAGGGTTTTGTGATTTGCACCATGTGCACATCTGGATGTGGCTGAGATGTAGCTCCCATCGTGCAGGAGCTAATGAAACACAAAGAAAAGTCATTTTCCATAGAACATCAATGTAGAATGGTGATACAAGGGAAGCATGACTTCAATAGACACTTCCACCTCAAATGTGGAAGAGTAGAAGGCACACTGGTGTCGCGAGTCCATAATAGTTCTGAAGTCTGAAGGCAAGGAAGATACTACCAATTCTCCCTACTCCGGAGGAAGGAGAATGTTCCGTGACTAAGGCATTAGTCCTAGTCCCTGCTATCTAGTCACCTGCGCTCTGCTGCTGAATGGAAGTGGATCCCTGGTACTTCGTGTCCTTGACCTGTGGCTCCATCCTCTGGGTTCTTTCTTAGCTGAAAACATCTTCCCCTTTTCATGAAAAACAATGACTATTTGAAGCAGAGTAGCTTTTTCAAACTGCTTCCTGTTAGAAGCAAGTTGGGTGACCGGAAGTCTTTTTTACAATTTGACAAATATCTGTCCCTTTAACTCCAAACTTGTCTTGTAGTCCTTTTGTTGGCACAACTCTCTTAATCTTTTTTTGAGTTTTTTACATACCAGATTTAATTTGAAAAAAAGTCCTACCCAATGTTATTTTAAAAATCATGCCTCTTCCTATATGTATAAATTTACTGCTATTTCTGAAATAGGCTTCTCTGAGTCCATGCTTTTTAAGAATTTTAGAAACATTTTGTCTAATTGAGGTGGCCATTAGGCATAGCTTAAATAGTTGAGGCCTTATGAAACAATGTTATGCCATTCCATTGAGTTGGTTTTTACCCTGAGACCATGTCTTATGTCAGAAATTTTTACTGGCTAGGGACACTAGGCATAAATAAATAAATAAATAAATAAATAAATAAATAAACAATAAGAATTTTCATGTAGCAAGTCCCAAGCCCCAAGCTTCTATGTTTCCCCAAAAGTTTGCTTGCAAACTCATCTCTAGGCTCTTTCATTAGGCAATCTCTCTTGTTTTATAACTTATCAAATGTGGCTAGGTGTACCAAACTGTTACTTCTTGTGTTTCTCTGGATTGCTCCTTTAACCAAACCCCAAATTTCATTAGCACATTTTTTATCTTCTAAGATATTTCAGGTGATTTTTGTGCCACTTTTTTTCCCCTGCTACATAATAAGGATCCTTATAGTTCCAGCCTGCTACAGTAATTTCCTCACTGCTTTCCCAGCCTCCGTTAAGAGTTTCTCTTTGCTTTTCCTGCCTTTGGCAGTGCTTTTGTTGTTGTTGTTTTTCCACCCTCTGCCTCCTGCCTGGTCCCAAAGATGATGCCACATTGTTGGGTTTTTGTTATAGCAGCACCTAACCCTTGATATCTGTATCTGTTAAGAATTTTTTCACAAACTGCTCTCACATGTAAGGTCCAAACCACCAGCATTTATTTAGCTCATGGTTTGAGTGGTCATTTTTCCAGGTATGGGCTGATTCAGTTGTTCTCTGCTATGCTCTCACACACATATGTGTTCAGCCGGCAGGATTGCCTAGGATGATTTCACTCACATGTTTGGTGCTTGGCAGGCTTTGACTAGAATGATCCTGGTGCCTGAGGCCTGTGTCTTTTCATGCTGGAGACTAGCCCAGGTTTCTTCCTATGGTGGCAATTGCAGAGTTCCAAAAGCAGCAAGAATGGAAATGTTCAAACATGCAAGAGCTTTTCAAGCCTCTACTTGCTTCATGGTCTCTAAGTTCCATGAGTCAAAGCTAGTCTTCTGGCAAACCTGGAATCCAGCTCTTAATAAGAAGATCTGAAGTCACATTTTAATAGCATGGATGTGGAGAGGTGAAGAATTTGTAGTGATTTTGATTTTACAATCTACCACATGACTAGGGGCATTAATTGAGTAAATCTAACATTCCAGAATCTTGCCTGATTCAAATTGTAATTGAGGAATCATGGGTATATGGTTTCTTTCTAGACAAACCTAGACTCAGGAAATGAGAACTAAAGTTGGAAGTCATGCCTGTGTGCTGTTACGCTGAGCCCCTCCTTCCTGATGTGAAAGGAACATGAAAAGGTCTAGAGCAAATGGGGAAAAGAAGAAAAATGTACTCTCCTACAATAAAAATCTAATAGTAATGTACGAGTATTATGCTTGTTGAATGTTTTCTATTTGCTAATAAGTGCTTTAAACAAACTATCTCCCTGAATTCTTACAACTCCATAAAGTATGTACTCTTATAGGTACAATTTGCAGATGAGGTTTAGAGGGTTTAAGGAATTTATCCAAAGCTATAGTTAGCAAGTGGCAAAAACAGGTAGTGAAAGATAGTGAATGAGTTGCTTTTTATTAACTTGTAGGCTATAGGGCACATGATAATATTATTAGGTTGATTGATGAGACCCTAAAACATGGAAATTAAGGGGAACTAAGCTCAGACTTTCTTCTCTTCTTCTGGAAAGAGCTTAGGGGTTATTGGAGTATACAGGGGCTGGAGAGTGCCGCAGAGGTTGGCCCTTAGCCTTTAGTCCTTGGCCCTGATCTGGCTCCTGGCCAGATCTCACTGTGAAGAGGAGAGGCTAAGCAGAGAACTAACCCAATATAGTGTGTGTCAGGGAAGGGCTTGCGAAGCATGAAGGACTTCACAGAAATGAATCCAGCTAATGTTTCTCATTTTGCATCAATGTAAGGAGGAAGGAGCACATGGTCTCTAAGATCAGGGGCTCCGGAATCAGAAAAACTATGTTTGAACCCTGGTTTGACCACTGGGCTTGATTTGAGATTTCAAGAAAATTATTTGCCATCTCTGAATCTATTTCTCCAACTGAGGATTACAATAGCATTTATCTCATGGGGTTGCTATACATGGATTATTAAAAGACTTGGAACATTCCTCCTGTCTTTAATGAGGGTCTGAACCATCTATCATTTTCTATTCATTTTCCCTTTTCATGTAGCTAACAGAAAATTAATAATCTTTCTTAAGTAAGGAAGAGTCATTATTTTCTTCATTGTAAAGAACCTTCATGTTGGCCAGAGTATGAACGTTTTCAGACATGATGAATGACATTCACAAATCCCATGTCCTTTTACAGTATCTCTTCTCTCTCTCCCTATTCCTGTCTAATCTTTTTTTTTTTTTTTTTTGGGAGGGGGTGACTCTTCCTCTAGAGTTTATTAAGATGCCAAAACATGGACTTCTGCTCAACAATGACTAGTGGGATTGAACCCCAGTGAGGCTTTGAGAAAATTTATTCATTTAAATTTACTTCTGCTCTCCCAGCCCCAAAGATTTAAAAAATGACCAGGACACCTCCATCAATTTCCTAAGTAAATGGCCTGAAATTTGAGGCAACCATAACAGCTTGCTTGCTCAAACTTGCGAAAAGCTTTTAACTTCAGACGTGTGTGAAGTCAAGCTCAGATCTACCACTACTACAACACACACACACACACACACACACACACACACACACACACACACACTGCTGACATTTTTTATCACTATCTTCCAGTACTATAAACCCTGAAAGTTACGTATGATCTTTTGACAGATATTCTTGGCGTCCTAAAATTTCTGAGATTAAAAATATTTAAGACCTGTGTGGTTTAATCTAGAAAGGGGGTAAAACTTAATTTAATGCAGAACCCAAGAAAGGATTGAATGAAATAACAGTATAGAAAAGCATTACTCATGATAGCTAACACATGAAAATGAATCCATAACCGTTATTTATTACTTTTCATAATCTGCTCCAATTAGTATTTTAAAATCTAGTTACATGTATTGCCTTAGAGCTTTGCTTTTCTATGTGTTTGTATTTATTCACCCATTTTCTTCATTCACTTAATAAATATTGAGCACCTACAGTACCAGCTACTCTGTAAGGTGTTAGAAACGTGTGAGAATAATGTAGCCCCTGCCTTCACAGGGCTTACATAAGAGCATGCGTGCCTGCGTGCATATGTATAAATGTATATGGTTGACATTTATACTGCTGAGAATTTGCTTAAAACGAGGATGACTTATATTGAATCCTTCAGAGTACAGTCCCAAACTATCTTGGCTTATTTTATATCTGTCACAAAAAGAAAACTGATCTCTGTATAAGTTTCCTCTCTAAGATCCTTTCATTTTCAGAATTTTGCATTATGTTATAATAATTTACCTTCTTTTTCATGAGATAGTCAATCACTGTTGAATGGGATGGAATAAAGTTCATTTTAGGTACTGACAATATTATAGTATGTTTCACAGAAGGACAGCTGAGATAAGGCAATCTGGGTAACTGCCTCAATTCATAAATCACAATCTTAAACCAATTCGCATCTCATTGAAATCTCTGACCTGCCAAAATTGGCTTTGTCTTTCTGCATGAATAATTTATATTTTCTAGAATGGAATTGGGATAGCTTAGAAGAAAGGGTCAATAACCAATGATGTTGTTTTAGGCAAATGATATAATCTTCTGGATTGCATTTCCATTCATCCAAAAGGAATAGACTAGATTCTACAATCTGTAAATAATTTCACAGTTCTGTGGTTTTATGATGCTAAGTCTTATAACTATACTAGGAACTATTGTACTAGCTTTGAAATTTATTCTAAGTGATTTGTATTGTGCCAGTATTGCTTGAACTAATGGTAAAATCAAAGGCCTCATTTTTTCTTTATCAATAAGTTTGTATTTCAAATATCTCTAAATCACATGATTTCTATTTATAGGACACATATGCCTTATTTCTTTTTCCAATACTCCACCCATATAGTCAAGCTCCATAGGAGAACACAGCCTGTAAATCCAGAAGACTTGAGTTTGTGTCTTTTTCTCCCATTACTGGCTGTTATTTAAGCATTCTGTGTTAACTCTGTGACTTTTAGGTTTCCCATCTGTAAAATGGGAAAATTATTCTTACCTACTAGATTCATTGTAATTAAATAAGAGAATATATGGGATAACATCTAGCATAGCACCTGATAGAAAGTTGGTTTCTCAGTAAATGTGATCTCTGCTCTTGTTATGGAGACTAGACTCATTCTATCAAGCTTTAGAGGAAATATACCAAATAGGTAAAAACTTGGGTTCTTGAATCAGCAAACAGATTTAAATCATAGCTTATTATGAAAATACTTTTGGAAAATTACCTAACAACTTCAATCTTCAGTTTTCTCATCTACTTGGAAATTGTTGAGCTCTCTGGATCTGTGGATTCGTTTTCAACAAATTTGAGGGGGAAAATCAACCATTGTTTCTTTAGATAGTTTTTCTGTCCTCTTCCCCTTTTATTCTAGCATTCCAATTACAAATATGCTAGACTGCTTGATATGGTCCCAAATACCTGACTCTCTCTATAAACGTTTTTTTTTCTCATTGTGTTTCATTGCGAATAGTTATTATACTAGTAGTTATTATGCTGATCTTTTCTTCTACACGATCTCATTGAGGTTAATCTCACTCAGGGAATTTTTCATTTCTGATATTTTAACCTCTAAGTCAGGGATCAAAGAACTATTGCCCCTGGATCAGACACCACTTTTGTAAAATACAGATTTATTGCAGCATAGTCATGCCCATTCACATTCATTTATGTATTGTCCATGGTCGTTTTTGTGCTACAAGGTCAGAGTCGAATAGTTGCAACTGAGCTCATATGGTCCTAAAATATTGACTGTTTGGCACTATAAGGAAAAATTTGCCAAACTTTTTAGAGCCAACTCTTCTCTAGAAGTTGAATTTGGGTCTTTTTATAATCTTCCATCTCTCTAATCAGAATGTTAATATTTTCCTCTACCCTTTGATGGGTAGATGGAACATATTTTGATAGATGTGTAATGTCCTTGTTTTCTAGTTCCAATATTTCTGTCATTTTTTGTGTCTATTTCTAATGATCAATTTTCTCCTCATTATGGGTTGTATTTTCCTGCTTTTTATATACTTGGTGATTTTTAACTGACTGCCTGACTTTTTTTTGGTTGGTGTATTTTATTGTCTCCCTTTCAATTGTGTTAGAATTTTTTCTGGCATGCAGATAGGTTACTGGAATCAGTTGGATACCTTTGAGTCTTGGTTTAAATTTTGTTAACATGGGTTTAGATTAGCTTGTGGTATAGGGCACATTTAGCCTCAAAACTATGGTAATATGCTTCTGAGTATTCTACAAGACGCACATGGCATTACAAGGTCTTTCT
The DNA here is from genome assembly GCF_036562045.2 of Rhinolophus sinicus. Taxonomy (NCBI): domain Eukaryota; kingdom Metazoa; phylum Chordata; class Mammalia; order Chiroptera; family Rhinolophidae; genus Rhinolophus; species Rhinolophus sinicus. Next base: position 163,700,730 of record NC_133755.1, on the reverse strand, counting down.
CCTCTGGCTGTGTAGACACAAACTACTCTGAGTCTAGTCTGTATTTCAAATCATTATGGGTATTTCTTTCTCTGGCCTTGGGATGTTGTTCTCATGTGTGAGCTGATCAGTACTCAGTCAAAACCTCAAGTGGACCCCTGCAGGTCTCTGGAGTCCTTTCTCTTTGGCTCCCACCGTTGTAGTACTTTGCCCTTCCAATTCTAGCCATCCTCAAACACTGACCTCTGGTTCTCAATTCAGTGAGGCCACTGGGCTCAGTTAGGGTTTCTGCCTCCTAAGCAGCAGCCAGAAAGTTGCCTCTCGGCAGTAAGCTCAGTGCAATCAGGACTTGCCTGGTTTGTTTCCCTCTTCTCAGTGATTACAGCCCTGTCCTGCTTGTTTTCCAAAGGCTGTTTCATGTTTTACAATGATTGTTACACTTTCAGATTCGGTTTTCTAGTTGTTTAAAGCAGTAAGCAGAAAAGAACACCCAATCCTCATTACTCCATTTCTACCAGAACACAAAAGCCTTTTAAACTGGTTTCATGGTTCTCAACAATGTTCTGAAAAGCTAAGATCATGTGACCTCTGAATAAATATAATGGCAATTTTGCAGCATTTGTAATAAGTAGATCTTACTTTGTACTTAAAATTAAGAAGTCAACAGAGTTCCCCAAGTGTCAAGTAGTATGTGGTCGGTAATAAACCAGGCAATGTAGATAGTTTAGTAAAGTTTTTATGATTAAGGAGTCTGAAACCCTTCATTTCAAGTTCTATGATTTATTAATTGTGTGATATTGGATACGCTCTGTTCCTCCTACCCCCAAATTTCAATTTCCCACCTAGAGCATAAAAATAATAATATCCACCTTCTAGGGTTGCTGTTAGGGTTAAATGAGATAGGTTATGTAAATTATTTAATATATTACTTTGCACTGTAAGTACCAAATTATTGTAAAAAGATTATTATATTGTTGTTGTTGATGTGATTGTTATCGAGAAATTGGTCATTTGTTGTACTGAAGATGGGTCTATGAAACTTTTATTTCCCACCATGCTGGAGTCCTTGAGAATTCTTTGTGCTTTATGTTTTGGCTGAAAGCAGACAGATTTACTTGGCCACAATCAACTAGACCAGCTCTTAAGTCACCAGACAAAGCTTGCCATGAATAAGCTTGATATAGAAGGCCATGCCTAATGAGATGTTCTTATTTAGATGGGGAGGGCTGACCTAGTCCCATCTCCTTTCTTGCTGTGGTGCATTGGCTCTGTACCAGCCCCTTGCTGCTGGGTATATGGGCTGCTGGCAGAGCACCACCACGTCCTTCACTGAGCATAGCCCTCCACTGAAGGGAAATGTCTCACCCAAGCTTGTGTCTATTCCCAGAGGGTGACTCATGGCCAGAAATTTGCTGATGCAGAGCTAAAAGACCTGCTTCTATTCCATTTCAGAACAACTGTAAGGGGCCATCTCCCCTCCATGACAACATTTGGAACTGATGAAAACTTCAGTTGCAACCACATTGTGGATGTTTCTTCACCTGTTCAGTCCTGCCTTCCTCATTTCCTTATAGGGTCAACTCCTAAGAGCACTCTTCAATAAACCCCTTGTGCACAGGGCATCATCTCAGAATCCATTCCTCTGGACCCCAATGTAAGACACTTGGGGAGCATGAATGTGAGACATACACAGTGAGAGACTGTTGCATTCTGAATGCAGATGATCCGTTGCTCTGGCTCTTTCTGAGAACTGACATAGGTCTTAGTCGGGAGTATCAAGATCAAAAGTTGTACAACTGCTAAGACAGTTTCTCATGCCTCTCCCTTCTCTGTGGGGCATAACCACAACATCTGCCACCCAAATGAACCTGGAAATGGTTTAGCTTTTTAAAAAACCTTTATAATATGTGGGTTCTGGAATACATTTCAAGTGTGCTGCACATGAGCTTAAAGAGGAAGAAAGGATCTGGAGAAAGAATAGAAAGAGAAGCAGTGATGGTTAGGCCAACTACCAAAGTCCCTTCTGAAGATAAAAAAAAAAAAAAGATGGCTCAAGGCAGCTGAGGTTTTCATCCTTCAGGTGTGCCAGAAGATGGAATATTTCTTTGCTCTCAATTTCATACCAACTTCTCCAAATCTTCTAGAACTCCTGACCCTTTTTGAATAATCTAATGCCCATATCTTTAGACATGGGCATTTCTCCTGAAAGCAATTCATAGATAAACCTGAAGGGGTATTAGGGTAATTCTTCAATGAACAGATTCTTCCAAAATGAGACAATCCGCACCGTACAAACTTGACTTTGGAGGGCTCTTGTCTGAAGTTATTACAAATTGCCAGTAACAAATGAGGAACTTAGGTATAAGTGAACGTGACTTATGTTCTTGGTGACAATTTAGTGATGACTACAAATATGCATATGTTAGCATATACTTCTCAATATGCTCAAGCTTTCAGGTTCGTTTTTATTATTTTGATATCAAAGAGTTAGTTATGACATTGTGGCTAGATCCTTTCAATTTATTGCTTGCTGAAAAATTTTTTAAAATTCTTGATGACCCAGTTTTATTTATTTATTTTCTGTGACCCAAGTATCTGCAGAGAGGTAAATATCTGACTGTCAATGGTTTCTGTTAAATTATTTGTTATAGAGTCAAACTTAATACTACTCCTTTGTCAGTGTTGATCCCTGACTTTACCCCAATTTTCCTCAATATAAGTTCTATAAATCATCAATTGGTTGTAATTTTTAAATGTAGGATATAATGACAAAGTGTAAATACTTTTGTTGCATGCTTTAATGTGGGGGAAATTAATGACTGTTTTATGTTTGGCAAAGCAGTATACTCTGATTAATTTCAGTATACATTGAATTATACTTTGTATTATCAAAAATACACAGCACTCTTTTAACTTATGAAATGCTCATAGAATCAAATTTTAGTGTGTTTATATATAATCAATCTTATATGCATAAACTCCACATCACTGAGATAAAACTCTGTGCTAAATCTCTGGGCTATCATTAGCACTTCCGTTCCTTATTCCCTTTGTGACACGTTACCAGGGAAAATTCATTGCTTTGAATAATAATGAGCCTGAGACAAATTTAGCTTTTGAAAGCTGATTAATGCCTTCCCTGTTATGAACACCTAATGTATAAACCACCTTTGCTCCCTTGAACAAGAAAAATGCAATGTCCATTTTTCTATGAATTTCTACTTATTAAGCATTAAGATGTACTAATTTATCTTTAAAATGCTAATGTAGATCTCAAAATGCAAATGTACTAGAGCTGGTAAAATATACCATATGTGAGATGATTATATTAATATGTTACTGACTATAATTATTTGAATTTTATGAGTCATATGAACTAAAACTGTCAAATATTCTCTGATAATTTCTGAAAAAATAATTTTTCCAGCTTCATATGTTAGGGGTATATACTTTTCAAGGTATAGTGAAAAGGTTTTATGAATGTCTAGTGACCTTAAATAATCTTATCGTCACAGTCATTCTTGTACACTACAATTAATGGAAACCAATCCCAGCGTCTCTGTTATTGAAATACAAATGATTTAAGGTGAATTTAAGTGCTGCAAGTTTCTAATAACACTTTTTATCTATAAAATGTACATAGGACTTCCTATCCTACTTTGGGTGAGGTGGCAGGTTTCTAATATTATACTACTAATCATGATGTTAGAATTTAATAATTTGTTAAAAACAATTATGTTAACAGCAAAGGTGATAATTATGAAGCTGTTTGGCTAAAATTTACAGTAATAATAATCTGAAAGATGATTTGATGCTAATAGTTCTGTTAAAAATATGTAACACTGAATTATGTATGGAAACTTGAATGGATAAGAAAAATAAAAGGCTGTCTAAATAATACCTGGCTGAAAATTGCTTGTCAATTGTCAGATGACACAGGAGATCTTGTGAAAAAGTGAGACCCTGCTGGAATTAATTCCCTCCAGTTGGTAGACAGAGCAACTTGGAATGAAATGGTATCACAGATATGATATAGACACCTCCCACTGATTTCTGATATGTCAGAATTCAAAAGCATTAACAACATACTAGGGTTTCAAGACTGTTAGTGGAAGTATGGTTTGAGGATCAGTCCTTCATTAAACTAAAAAGGGAACTCCTTTAAGACCTTTAGCTCTGTTCAAACAAGATTTTAATAATTCTACACATCTTTTTAGAGCCAAATATTCTATGTACAGCTTCCTGTAGTAATTGTGGCCTGAAGATATTTTTTGTGTGTAAATGTAGGTACGGTGTTTTCCTGAAAATAAGACCTAGCCAGACCATCTGCTTTAATGCATCTTTTGGAGCAAAAATTAATATAAGACTGGGTATAATATAATATAATACTGGGTCTTATATTTTTTTTGCTCCAAAAGACGCTAGAGCTGATGGTCCGGCTAGGCCTCATTTTTGGGGAAACAGGGTATATGTATTTGGGTAGGTATATCTTTTTGGGAGATTAGAGGATATGGAGAACAATGGATATTGCTGTTCTTGCTTTCATGTAATAATTCCATTAAATCACAATTCAAGGTCTTTAGGTAATTTTTCATGACCATTATCCCTATATTAAATTCCAAAAGATGTTAGTGTTTTAATTTGATGTCCATATGGACAAATATTAGAGCTAAGAATTAAAAAAAAAGAAAAAACCACATAGGAAGAAAGAACAATAATGTATTTCTGGTGATAGATTTCCCCTCCTCTTCACTTTCACTATTTCTACCCTAGTGTAGTTCAGGTCTGGTATGATAGTTTCTCAATTGTTTTCTTATTGCCATATTATCTGCTCAAAAACTTCTACACCCAAAAATGGTTATCTTATGTATGGCTTTATTTCCCTTCAAAATCTTCTATTGCTCTCCAAAATTTTAATGATCATAGACCATACACCTTAGTTTAGCATTTTGAGTATTCCACAAATTGATCTTTTATAGTCTGGTCTCTAATCCTTCTAGAAAAATCTGTGCGTGAGCCACTTCAGACTATCTCCTACACCTTAAACGTGCCTTAAGTTTTTCCATGTGTGGATCATTTGCATTTCCCAAAACGCCCTACTTTACCCTCCCACTATACTCTTCATCTTCCCCATTAAAATCTGATTTGTTTTCAGGCTATATTTAAATTTCTTATGTCTCTGATCCTATCCCTGATCAACTGAGCTGACAGCAAACTTTTTATTTTGAATTTTAAGAACATATGGCAACAGACAGGGTTTACTTAATACTAGGCCACTTGACATCTTTGTATAAATTAGAAAAACTCACTGCATTTGGGCAGACAGTTCCATAGGCACACAGCTTGGTGAGCAGACTGACTGTAAGTGAATTAGGAAAAAGTCACTCTTAATCCTTGCAAATGTAGCTCCTTGCCAGGATGCATGGCTGAGCAAATGGAGATTCACTAGACTTCAGTTCTCTTTTCTGTCACTGTCTAGCTGGGTGACCTTGGATATATCAGTTTATTTCTCTAGATTTAGTTTTCTCCCCTGTAAAATGGGAATAGTAACATGGAGTTCATAGTGTTGGTAAGAATATGACATGAGATAATGAATGTAAATTGTCTAGTTGGATATTTGGCATATAAACCCTAATCAGTGAATTGTACTGACATTCACAATTATTATGTTTTATGATACCACGCTTAGTCTCAGGGCTAGTCTATTTTTCTCACTGAATTGAAGTTTCTGGTATGGAAATTCAATATATTTGTAGACACAAATGCATTTTTGACTAAAATATTTACTGATGATCATTAGCAGGCTAGTACCTCTTAAATAAATATTAACAAGACTACGTTTCTTGAACTATAATTTGTTTTCTTTTGCTGTTGACATTAGCTAGACATATACTGACATACAAACCCAGAGAGAGAAAATAAATATGAAGAAGGTAGTAGTCTTATTAATACTCTGACCTTGATTTAAAATTATGATGGAGTTTGAGAAAGACATTTGTTACATGGTCAGTCATTCCCACTCAACTAATGAGAACACTTGCCATTTTCTGAAAGACAATTTGTGAAAAATATCAGATTACCGAGCACAAAAATGTCAAAATCCCCTACTTATCTGGTTAAAAAAAAAAAAAAAAAAAAAAAAAAAAGCTATGTAGATGATTCTCCACACAACACCAAAGAAAAAGGCCTTAGCCTTGACCCATGGAGATTGCCTACAAGGCAACAAGGTAATTTATTTTTTCAACCTAGATGCATTCAAATTCTTGTTTTGTCTGGCAATATTGCTGCAGGTTATATTCAGTGGACCAAATTCATATCAGTCTTTTAACCTCTCCAGAGCACTTTGTAACGTCGTATATCGACTTTGAGTGGGGCTTTTCCTATTTTATAGTTGGGCTCTTCATGCTGACTAACCTTTGGGGGATTAGGAGGGATAGCCAGGAAATGTGAATGCAGGAGGGAATTGGGCCACATGATTTCTGCTACATGTTAAATGTAATGTTAACATATTTGCATGTGCAAGTACAATTGACTTTGATATTTTGGCTAGATTTATACTTACAATGTATCAAAGTCTTTATGTGAAAAGGAAACATTTAGGCAAAATTGACAATTCAGGCAAAGATGACAAATATTTAAATGTTTACAGATATTTAGATGTTTCCAAACTGATAAACTGTTTTTATGCAATTGGAGAGGACAGATAAGAAAATATACAATATGCACACTGTTTCATTCCTCAATCTGGCTGTTCTACCTGAATTATGTATATGGTAGAAAAAAATGAGTGTAATGAATATATTTAATCAGATATTTGGAATTGTTTCATTTTTATTTTATTAGTATTATTTTATGTATTTTACTATTTATTATTATTTTATTACTTCTGACAAGATCTACATAGAGATGGTGAAAGAGCTAAAGTTTGTAAGAGGACTTTTTCTTATATAGAATCATTCCATTTTATAAAACTCACTGACAGTCAAATATCAATGAACTTGATACTTAACCACATTAAATTCTTTGTGTGCTTCATGACTCTTCAATAATTTCAGCGAAATCAGAAATTTGAATTACAAAGTCTTCATAGGTGTTTGATTCAATGACGCTTCAGAACTGAAAAATAAATATGACTTTAGGTTATACAAATAATCCCTATTTCTTTTTTTGGAAATGAAAAGATACTAAGAAAGGGATTCCAAACCATCAAATGTAGGAAATCTCTTTCCTGTAAAATGAAATATTTCACCTTTTCCAAATGCTTTGATCAATTGAAACTAAAGTAGCAGCCTAGCCTGGATCATACATTCAGTTGTAGCATTTTAAAATATTGGGGGGAGGGTAATAGAAAATACCTTTCCATTGTGGGTTAAATTATATAGAATGTTTTGCACTATTAAATGTTTTATGATTTTTAAAGATTTTCAGATGCATTATTTTATATAATTTTTATTATCAATCTGTGATATATGTAAAGCAGGTATGGCTTAATAATATTTGTTTTTATCAAGGTAAAGCCTCTTTTAATCAAATTGAGTATCATATTTATATAAATAAAAATTAAAGCTAATTCCTTTTATGACCTGACGTTCATTGCTCTGATTATTACACCTATACTCAAATAGCTTAGATAAGAAGAAAATGCTGGAGATATAATCAGTCTAGTATCATCCTTTTGTTACATTGATTTGGTTCCTTTGGGTTTTATAGCAGTTGATTTTTAACTGAGGCTTATGAAATGTGACCAGCATCTTCAGTAGGTGGCGCTAATGAGACATAAAATACTGAATTGTCACCTATTGCCAAAGATTTATTATAGTTTAGTAATAAGGATGTTGGAGTAAAGACAGGCTGATCGTACTGTCTCCCATTTGAGGAGTGCTGATGTCATATCAAATGTTTTTAGAGATTTATTCAATTCCTGATTTATCCTGGATTTGAAGATAATCATTATTTGTTCTTGGTTACTTCATAATAAACATTCTTTCTTATTTACTTCATATTTTTGAAAAAATAAAGCACCTTCTTCCACTGAAAACAGTCTAGTCATTTGCCTACATGAACTACCTTACAATCATATGCTGCAAGAGGAGGAGGTAATCGATCACATTGTGGTGATTCCATTAAACACATAATACGGAATTCAAAAGAGATTCTTGGGAGCTACAAATTCCCAAGAAATTATAATCCTGTTTAACTTTGAGGGATGCCTAACAGATTATTTGCCATTTTACATTCAGGCCAAGGATTTCAAGTTGGAAAATTTCTGTTCTTTTTTTTGGTTCTACTAAGCGTTCAAAATGAAAACCAAATTACTGTGGCAATTAAATGGATTTTTTAGAATAAGAAAAATACTATTTAACTAGAAAGAATTGAAATATTTGCTTACTTTATTAATCGAACGATTGAGCTACACAAATAACATTGCTCATGATTTAGGAAGTGCCTTGGTGGCTTCTGAGCAAGTTATTTGAGAGATATCCCACTAAGAGATTCATGGGGATTCAGGGGAATTTACTAAGAACATATTAATGCATGTTCTCTGAAGTCACATACTACATGTATTGTCATTGATATTTTTGGTATCCTATGTTTTTCAATGTTCACTTTTATTTATAATAAAACCCAATGTCATTCCAATTCTATGTTTAATTTGCATAAAATGATCTAATTCACATTTCTGTGAATCTTACTTAAAACCAATGGGTGAATAAAACTGGTTTAAGGAATTTCCCTCTAAATGACTATGGTTAAGAGACTTCTACGGAAGTGATGGTCTAGTTAATTTTTTTTTACAAGTGACATTAATAGTTGGAAAACTCATAGAAATCTCATAATATAACTGAAGCAACTTTTTAAATTAAGAAAAGTATTTACTTTTTGTTTTTATCAACAAACCAAGAATTATTACTGTTTAATTTATTGTCCCTTCCCAACAGAAATGATCTCTTCCCAGGTACCAGATTTTGTTGTGTATAGTGGTGTAAATTGAAGGCCATGTATTAGTGCATACAGGGCACAGGTCTTTTGTGTGTATCACAACAGATCTTTTATCATCTTATGGGATTGAGTTGAAATGGTTTCCCAATGGGAGAGGTCTTCAAAAAGAGCCAACCAAGTTCTCAGTGGAATTATCTGAGAATTTTTTTGCTGCATTTTCTGTCCTCACAGTCAATAATTGGGTGTGACTTATTGTATCAATTCATGGAACCAAAGCTGACAAGGAAATTTATATGAATTACATCCCCTATCTAGAAACTTCCATAATTTAGAGGGTTCATTTTCTTTTTATTTATTTTTTTTAATTAAATTTATTGGGGTGACAATTGTTAGTAAAATTACATAGATTTCAGGTGTACAATTCTGTATTACATCATCTATAAATCCCATTGTGTGTTCATCACCCAGAGTCAGTTCTCCTTCCATCACCATATATTTGATCCCCCTTACCTTCATCTCCCACCCCCCACCCCGCACCCCCCTTATAGAGGGTTCATTTTCTATAAATGGATTAAGCAGTAAATACGATAAGCTAACAACCCTCTCTACCTCCTTTTTCTCTTCCTCTTTTCTTCTTCCTCTTAACACCTTTATTGATATTTATTCGCATTCTATACCATGAACCCATTTAAAAATGCATAATTAAATGTTTTTTAACATACATATTCATAGTTGTGTAACCATCACTACAAGCAATTAAAAAATATTTCAATACCCCCAAAACAAAACTCATGCCCATTATCAATCCCCCCATTTCTTTCCCTTTTCCCCCAACTCCCCAGTCCTAGGATGTCACTAAAGTACTTTCTGTCTCTATAGATTTGCCCATTATGGACATTTCATATAAATTTCATACATTACATTTCATGTAAATGGAATCATATAATATGTGGTCTTTTGTGACTGACTTCTGTATTTAGCATACTATTTTCATATTGTCCATGTTATCAGTACTTGATTTGTTTTTATTTCTAATTATATTCCACTGTATGTATAGATCACATTTTATTTATCCATTCATCAGTTAATGGACATCTGAGTTGTTACTACTTTTAGATTATTATGAATAAAGCTGCAATTATTTGCATATAGGTTTGTGTAATATGTTTTCAATTCTCATAGATATATACTTAGGAGTAGATATGCTGGGTATTACGGTACTTCTTTATGTAATCTTTTGAGAAATAGCCAGATCATTTTCCACAGTGGCTATGTCATTTTTATTTCTACCAGCACTGTATAAGGGTTTGAATTCCACCACATCCTTGCCAACACTTACTTTGTCCGTCTTTTTAATTATAGCCATCCTAGTGGGTGTAAAGTTGTTTTGATTTGCATTTTCCTGTGGCTAATGATGTTGAGCATCCTTTTATGTGCTGATTGGCCATTTATTATCTTCTTTGGAGAGCTCTTTGGATTTATATATCTTCATTGGACCTATTCAGATTCTTCATGCATTTCTAAACTGAGTTATTTGTCTTTTTATAATTGAGCTGTAAGAGCTCTTTGTATAGTCTAGATACAAGTCCTTTTTCAGGTACGATTTATAAATTCCATTCTGTGGATTGCCTTTCCACTTTCTTGATGGTATTCTGGAAAGCACAAGAGTGATGCCCCTCTTTCATACCTGATTTTAATAACTTGAGTCTTCTTTTTAATCTCGATCAGTCTAGCTAAATTTTTTTGCAATTTTGTTGATCTTTTCAAATAACAATCTTTTGATTGTGTTGATTTTTTTTTGCCATCATTTTTTAATTCTAAATCTAATTTTTATTATTTCCTTTCATTTGCTTGATTAGTTTTAGTTTTTTCTTTTCATTGCTTTAAGGTTAAAGGGTAGGATATGGAATTGAGATTTTTCTTCTTTTTAAATATGGGCATTTAAAGCTATAAATTTCCCTCTGAGCACTGATTTATATATATTTCTGTAAGTTTGCTGTATTTCATCATTTTCATTTAAAATATTTTCTAATGTCTCCTGTAATTTCTTCTTTGACACATTGGTTATTAAGGAGTATGTTGAATGTCCACATATTTAAGAATTTCTCAAGTTTCTTTGTTACTGGTTTTGAATTTTATTCCATTGTGGTCAAGAACATACTTTGTATGAGTTCAATAATTTTAAATTTATTGAAGGTTGTTTTATGGCCTAGTCTATGGTCTATCCTAGAGAATGTTTCATGTGTACTTGAGAAGAATACCTATATACTTTGCAATTATTAAATAAACTGTTCTATAGATGTGTCTTAGGGCTGGTTGGGTTATAGTGTTATGTCTTCTATTTCCTTGTTGCTTTTTTGTCTGTTTTTTTCTAGTCATTATTGAAAGTGAGGCTTTAAAGTCTCCAAGTATTATTGTTGAATTGTCTATTTCTCCCTTAAGTTCTGTCAATATTTGCTTCATGTATTTTGGTACTTGATTGTTAAATGCATATGTGTCTATAATTGTTCTATATTCTTGATGGATTGACACTTTTATCATTATAAGATGCCCGTCATTATCTTTAGTAACCTTTTTGTTTTAAAACTTGTCTTTTAAATTGCATTGTTTATTTCATTCACATTTTTATAGTATTATCAATGTAGTAGATTTTTGTGTTTTTTTCATGTGTCTCACATCGTTTTTGTTGTTGATGTTGATCTGTTGCTCCTTTATTGCTTCCTTTTATATTAACTAAATATTTTCCAGTTCAACATTTTAGTTTTTTAATATTTTTTTACTATGTGTTTTATGATATTTCCTCAGTAGTAGCTATATGGTTTACCATATATATCTTAATTTATCAGAATCTACTTCAGATTTTTATTAACTTTATACTAGTGGTATGTAAAAATATTACTCCCATATAGCTTTATTCTCTGTTTCTTTTTTTGTGCTAATATTATTATGCATACTACTTCTATGTAGTATTATTACCAACCCAATATAACATTGTTATAATTTTTCTCATATTATTTATAACTTCTAAAGAAGCTGAGAGAAAAAAGGAGAGCAAGTTTATATTTATAGTTTGTGATATTAAACTTCTTATTTAACATATATGATTCTTTCCATTTGTTCTTGTGGGTTCCCTTCATGGATTTATCTGGTGTCTTTTCCTTACATATATATAGCTCTGTTCTCATTCATTAATTTTATGCATTTGTTGTTAGATATTATTATATTTCTACATATTATAGGCCCAGCAATACAATTATACACATATTTTTATACAATTTCTTTTGTAAATAATTAAAGAAAAGGAAAGAAATATGTATATATTGCCTTTGTAATTATACTTGTCTACATTATTTGTTTTTTTATGTGAATTTGAACTACTGTCCAGGTCATTAGCTTTCTGCATGAAGAATTTGCTTTAGTATTTCCTATAAGATGGTTCTATTAACACAAATTCTCCCAGTTTTTGTTTATCCGGGTATGTTTTTTGTCTTCATTTTTAAATGTAAGTCTGACTGCATGTAAGATTCTTGGTTGACTGTTTTATCTTTGGTACGTTCAAGATTTGATCTTTGTCTTTAAACATTTTTACTTTAATATGTCTAGGTGTAGGTCTCTTTGTGTTTTTTTGGAATGCACTGAGTTTTTTGGATGTGTTTTTCATCATACTGTTTTTCATCAACTTTGGAAAGTCTTTAACAATTATTTCTTTGAGTATTTTTATGATCCATATTCTGTCTTGTACTTGTGGTACTCTTATTATGCATATTATAGTATATTTAATGATGTTCCATATTTCTCTGAGTCTGTTCATTTTTCTTTTTTCACTCTTTGTTCTTCAGATTGCATAATCTCTGTCAATTGATTTTCAATTTCAATGACTCTTTGGCTGGTTCAAATTTCTTTTTGAACCCTCTAGTGACTATCATTCCAATTATTGTACTTCTCAACTCCAGATTTTCCATCTGGTTCTTTTAAAAATATGTATTTTTTGTTTCTTTATTGATATTCTCTATTTGAATAAGAACTTATCATTATACCTTCCTTCACTTCCTAAACTATGGTGTTCTTTGATTCTTTAAACATATTTATAATAGTTGCTTTGAAGTCTCTGTCTGCTAAGTCTGAACAATTCTCAAAGGTAGTTTTGTTGTCTGCTTTTTCCTTGCATGAGCCACACTTTCCTTTTGTTTTTTACATGTCATAATTTTTTGTTGAAAATTGGACATTTTAGATAATATATTGTAGCAACTTTGTACTGACCCTTCGCCACACTTATTGTTACTGTTTGCTTATTTATTTGTTTAGTGTCTAGTTTGGATTACTTCAGTGCTGTCTATTTACCCTATATTGTGCAGCATCTGATGTAACAGCTCAGAAGGCACAGCCTTGGGTGTGTACGAGGTTTGCGAACTTGTAAAGCTGTTGCTAACTTTTTTTGATATCAGAGGGATTATTCATTATGAATTTGTACCAACTGCACAGTTAAGCAAGTTTACTGCTTGGAAGTGCTGAAAAGGCTGTGTGAAAAAGTTAGATGACCTGAACTTTTAGCCAACAATTCATGGCTCTTGCATCACGACAATGTACCAGCTTACATGGCACTGTCTGTGAGAGAGTTTTTAGCCAGTAAAAAATTACTGTATTGGAACACCCTCTCTACTCATATGATCTGGCCCCCAATGACTTCTTTATTTACCTGAAGATAAAGGAAATATTGAAAGGAAGACATTTTGATGGCATTCAGATCATCAAGGGTAGTACGATGAAGGCTCTGATGGCCATTCCAGAAAGAGTTCCAAAATTGCTTTGAAGGGTGGACTAGGTGCTGGCATCAGTGCATAGCTTCCCAAGGGGAGTCCTTTGAAGGCAACCATAGCGATATTCAGCAATGAGGTATGTAGCACTTTTTCTAGGATGATGTTATGCAGTGTGTCATGTGGGGTCTCTGGTCTTGCTCCCCACATAAGAACGCAGGACATGGTGAGTCCAAAAAGGAACACCCACGGAGCCATAGATATGGGAGTCATACAACTATATTCTCGCTGGTGGCTGGGTTGGAGACACAGGAAGCAGGACCCACACTATCTGCAACCTGCCATCCACTTCTCTCTGCCAACCAACCTCACTCGCTAGCTGCAATCCGCCGTGATAACTGCAAACCGCTCTTGCTAGCTCAGCCACCATTTTCTTGCTAGCCCCCCACTTTCTGCTAGCGTAGCCACAGCAGTTATATTAGTGGCCAATGGCTCAATGGACAACTAGCCACAGCTGATAGTCATCCAATCACAGTTGATGGCTATTTACTACCCAAGTGAGCACCTTTCCACGTGAGGGCGAGAGCCTGGAAACTGCACTCCTGGCTCTGTCCCCACAGATGAGTTCACGAACTTAATTGTCTGACCTCGTATACATTCACTCTGGGATGAAGTGGTTCTAGCTGTGGTGCTCTCTGACTTTCTCTTTCCCTGATCCTTCTGTTAAGCTCTCTGCCTCTAGGTATAACATTCAGCTATTAGCTTCCACAAATTGCTGGCTGATTGCTGTATTGTGTTTAATAATGCCTTGGAGGCATAAATTGCTTCATAGTACGCACCAATTAAATTTAGGCCCCTTTGCAAGAGTACTCTTTAAGACCAGTCTTTTATGTTTGTTCCAACCTGTGGGGACAGAGTCCCAGAGAGCAGTTTCCGGGTTCTGGGCCCAACGTGGAAAGGTGTTGGCTTGGTTATTAGATGGCCATCAGCTGCAATTAGATGGCCATCTGCTGTGGCTGGGGGGCTATCAGTTGTTACTGGTTAGCCATTAGCCACTAATATACCAGCAGTGGCTATACTAGCAAGGGGATTGGTTGGTTGGCACAGAAGCGGACAGCAGATTGTGGATCGTATTGATCCTGCTTCCTGTGTCTCACCCGGCTGCCAGCGAGACTGCGGTGCAGGAAGACCCCTCGTTGGGGTACTGGCAGATGTTTGCTTTTGTGTCTCGACCAGCCACCATCGAGAATATGGTGGTATGACTCCCCTATCTGTGGCTCGTTGGTGTTCCTTTTTGGCCTCATCATATCCTGTGTTCTTGTGTGGGGAGCGGACTAGAGACCCTGCATGACACAACCCCAAAAGAGTTCTTCTCAGTCATCTTTCTCCAGTTCTTTCTTGTAAACTTGTACCTGGGTTACAATTTAGTATGTTGCTCTCATAGGGCTACCAGCCTCCTCTTAATTTCTTGACACTATAATTTCCATACAGGAGTGTCCCTCACCTTGAATTTACCCACAGTCTGTTCCCAATAAAATCAGCCCCCTTAGGGGCTGTCTCCCCATTGTGCAAAACATCTGCTGTTGTTCCAGGTCTGAAGTCAGGGACAGTGACTTTTTTCCTCTGAGTTATACCTCTGATTTATTAGCAGGGCAATGGGTGAGAGTGCTTGCCTCTGCTCTCCTTGGCATGCTTCTTCCAGCACAGAACCTCCCCACTGCAATCTCTGTGAGATGAGGGCAACTTGGGCACCAGTACTCATAACCTGCTGCACCTGGGATAGAATTTCTGCCCTACAGGTAAGGGCTGAGTGGTAAGATAGGTTCAGACCATTCAGCTGCTTTTGCCTAGGACAGAGCATGAAACTGAGGAAGATGGAATTGGTAGTAGTCGGCCCCTTTTGGAGGGATACCATAGCACCTGGTTGGGAGCTGGGTGGGGAGGGAGTCCTGTGTTCTTGGCTACACCCACATGAAAAGGAATTTCTGTCATGCCGAGTTGGCAATGTGGGGGGATAAATGTCTCAAATGCCAGACTTTGGAAGGTTTTTACTGAGATTTAGTAGATATCATTGAATAATATATATATATATATATATATATATATATATATATATATATATATATATATATATATTTTTTATTTGTTTTATGCACATTAGACAGTTTCTAGAGACAGTACATGGTTGTTTATGTTTATTTATAATTTTAACCAGTTCTGGATTTTTCCTTGGGAAGAGTATCTGTGGAACTCTTTATGCTGCCATTTCAGAAATTGTCCTCCCATTCTGGGCTGCTTCTGCTTCTATTTGTAAGGGTATAGCTAAATCCTTGCTTGATTCAAAGTATAAGCTTCTCCCACTATTTTGTTCAGTCATGCTTTCTTAACATTTCCTCCATTTGGAAGTAATTTAGTTACAGCTTCTTTACCAGACTAAGACACATGTTCCCATTTACCTGCTCCCTGGAATAGGATAACCATGGGACATCATATTCTTGTAAGAGACATCCTTTGAATGTCTCTTCACGTTAATGGCAAATTCCATTAGTGCTGATTTTCCTATGCCTAGTCCTGTTTTCCCTAAAACTCTCTTTGATCTGGTGGTCAACTTTTATCTACCATATATGTTATATCCTACCATATATATTTGTAATGACAAGTGGGGGAAAAGAAGGAGGAGGGACACAGGCTAGAATGGGGCTAATGAATTTATTTAGCAATATCTAATCAATTTATTTAGCAATATGCAATAGTAAAAGACAAAGGCAATTAATAGAATGTGCTAATGACAGAAAGTAAAGGTGGTTAAGACTAAAGTATATACATTGATACCAATGTCACATCAAAGGAATACACATAACTTTAAATGATCCCAACATATGTTGACTATTGATCAAAAATCACTTGGCTAAATACACAAATAACATCAGTAAGGAGTATCCAAAAGCAGTAATAAGCTCTACAGGATAGTAACTATTACAGTAGATGTCAAAAGCTCACCAAACTGGGGGAGAACACTACTGAAAAAGTCATAAATCAAACCCTTGCCAGGTCTGTAGCTTAGAGAACCTCAGGCATCTCCCACACCGCTGCTTGCTAGTTCCCAAGAATGCTGTTGTTGTTGACATTGTTGTTGTTCTTAGAAGTCATGGCGTCTTCTTATGTTGTAAGCTGCAAGTTGCATATAAGTTTTCTAGATGCTAACAAGTTCTCAAGAAGGCTAACCGTGGGGAACCACACTGAGTAGGCTGGGAACCAGCCAGACTTCACCAGGTTTGCAGACTTCACCTGGTGTTATAAGCTGCATGTTGCTGGAAGTCTTCAAAATGTTAGAATGAGGAGGAAGCACCAATGACAAATGATCAAATGATGAAACAATAATTTATTAATACTGGCAACTGAGGTCTGTCTTATATATTTTCTCAGATGTACCTTAGGGCCAAGTTTCTTGTTTCTGCCTCCCCCTCCGGGAATGGCCAGTTCTGGGAGGGTCCAGCAGTTACTGATATGAATGTTGCCCATCCGGCCAAAGTGCCAATTTATCCAGATAAGCAAGGTCTACTGTTCTTGCTTGGAACCATCTGCCCAAGTTCTTCCAAAGCCTGGCAACGTGTCTGTCACGTCATCCTGATATAACTCAGTTACTTCTTCACTTCATCTGTTGATGTGGGCAAAACATACAGAACAAAAAGGGAATTCTCTCAATCCCTGATCAAGAATTTCTTTAACCTTGAACTAACCATCACCTCACAACATGGACAGAACAACAAACATCATCTCATATCTCCCCTTACTGGAGAGAATGAGACCAAACAGAAAACCTCATCTCATGTCTCCCCTGCTCGGGAGAATGAGACCAAAGCGGGAACTTACTCAACCCCTGATCACAGCACAGAAATCACCTCACATACAGGAACAGACAAAAGCTAATAGACAAAAGTTCACATCAACCATTGAAGACAAATTTTCTTTAACATCTTCCCTACAATATTGTATCCTAATTGTATGCTAACTGCCTGAGTGAAATCAGGAAATGATATTTACATGTAAAATTTTTGTGTTTCCTAAGACAAACTCATGTGGGAGTGGTTATTCCTAAGTATACCTTGATCTGTGTGTGCCTGAGAATCTCCCATAAGTCACCTGGATTACAGGTTCTGTGGTCTCCAGTATGTGAACCCACTGATGTTCTCCATGGATCTGTCTGTTTCAACAATGTTCATGTTATATTCTTTTTTTTTTAAAGCAATGTAAAAACTGTTTTGACACATAACATTTATTACATGCTGAGTAAGTGGCAGACAACTTCCTGCCACTATAACTTGGTATATTCCTTAATAGTTCATCATCAAATTTAGAGTTACATAATGATCTTCAGTTCTATTAAAAAGGGTCCTTAAAGGTTGATCAGGGAGAAGAGATTCTCACAGATGCCCCAAAAGAGTCACTGGTGTAACCTGTGAAATGAGAGCCAACAGGTAACCACATTAGTATCCTTCCACTTAGCCAGCATAAGAGTTTCTGTGCTTTCATCAAATACATATGAAACAAGTCACTCTAGTAACAATAGTTCACAGGTTTGCTGTCCTTCAGGCCATAGAATATTGTTGAAATAATGGCAGAGGTTTCAACCAACAAAGTGATTCGCCATTATAGGAATATGAAGTCAAGAGACAAAATTCTTATCTTCCTCAAAGTATTGTGCAAGGCACCAATGTTCTATTTCTTTTCCCTTTTGAATAATTCATCTGTTAGCTCCTTTCTTCTTCAAATATTATTTCATTTTCTTTCATTAATTTTTATCATTTCTTACCCAAACATTTCATCCCAACATAGGTCCAGTTTAACGGGTAAGTTTAATTTGGCAACTAAATTACCATTCTTGCTATGCATCCAAGCCCTATACATTTCCAAACAAATGGGGTAACAAATCTGTATGTATTTTCATTGATTTTCTTGCCTTAATGTACTGGCTAGAACTTCTGTAACAATATTGAGTAGATGTTGTCAGAGCAGACATCTTATCTTGCTCCTTATCTCAGGAGAAAGGCATTCAATCTTTCACCATTATGTGTAGTTCCCACCGCAGATTTTTTGTGGATTTTAAAAATCATGTCAACAAAGTTTCTTCTATTTCTTGTTTGCTGAGAACTTTTTTTGTGAATGGATTTTGGATTTTTTCCAATGTTTTTTTCTGCATCTATTGAGATGTTAATATGGTTTTTCTTTTTCAGTCTTTCAGTATAGTGAATTACACTGATTTGTAAGTGATACACCAATGTTGCAATCCAGTGATAAACTCTACTTGGTCATAACATAGGATGCTTTTCTTAAAGACATGTGTTTGGATTTGATTTGCTAAAATTTTCTTAAGAATTTCATATCTATGTTCATGAGAGATTCTGGTCTATAGTTTATTTTTCCCCCTAGTAATGTCTGTCTGATTTTAGTATCAAAGTAATGCCAGCCTGATTGAGTGAGTTAGGAAATATTCCCTCTTCTTCCATTTAATAAAAGATTTTGTTTAAAATAGAACTACTTCATCAGATTCCCTTGTCCTGATTTATTTTCTTATAGCAGTATTTTGTTTCTTTACTTGCTTGTATTATCTTTGTTTAAAATTGTTTAAGCATTATTTCTGTCATAAATATTTGTTAGAATTAATCCATGAAGCCATCTGGACCTAGGATTTTCTTTGTGGGGAGGTTTTCAAATTTAATAAACTATTTAATATAAGACAGTTTAGGTTATTGATTTCTTCTTATGGTAGCTTTAGTAGCTTGCTTTTTCCAAAAGAAATGTGCCCATTTCATGTCAGTTGTTGAATTTATTGTCATAAAATTCTTCATTATGTTGCATATATACTAAAAATATCTATAGAATGTATTCACTTCATTCTTATCTTCATTACTGGTATCATCATTTGTATCTTCTTTCTGTTTTCTGATAAGTCTAGCTCAGCAGAGGCATATCAATTTTATTGCTCTCAAATAATTAGCTTTTGATTTAATTGATTTTTCTACGTTCTTATGTTTTCTATTTTATTTCATTTGTTTTATGTTTTATTGAATTATCTTTTAATTTATATCCTTTCTTCTGCCTACTTTGGGTTTAATTTGCTATTCTTGTTCTTGAGTTTTAAGATATAAGCTGAAGTCATTGATGCTTCTTTATTACAGGCACTTAGTGCTATAAATTTCCCTCCAATCATTGCTTTATCTGTATAGCACAAATTTACATAGATTGTGATTTTGTTTTTATTTACTTCAAATTACTTTCTAATTTGCCTTTTGATTTATTCTTAAAAATAAGTCATTTAGAAGTGTGCTATTTACATAGATTTGGGGATTTTCCAAGTTACCTCCCATTATTGAGTTCTGATTTAATTCTTCTACGGTCAGTCAATATGTTTTTATGTTTTGAATCCTTTTATATTTATTGAGACTTTTTTTTTTAAATGACCCAGAATACATTTTATCATTGTAAATGTTCTGTATGCAGTAGAAAAGAATGTATATACTGCTGTTGTTTGGTGAAGTATTTTATAAATGCTAATTAGAACAAGTGGGTATTACTATCAACCTACCTAACCTAATTATCTGAGTCAACTTGTTCCAGTCAGTGTTCAAGTAATATTATACCACTTCACATATAGATAAGAAACTTACAGGAGTGTATTTGCATTTCTCCTCTCCATTTCTTTGTGCCATTATTATCATATTTTACTTCCATGTATGTTATAATTCACACAATATATATTTGCCTTCTCAATTATCTTTTTAAAAGATTTAAATAATAAGGAATTAATTTATATATTTAAGATTTACATGCTTTTATTCATTTTTACAGGTAGATAGAATCATTTTACATCTGTGTAAAGAACTACTTTTACCCCTGTAGTGCAGGGTCTGCTAGTGATAAGTCTTTGATCTTTTGTATGTCTGAAAAATTATGTATCTAACCTTTGTTTTTGAAAGTTATTTTCTTGAGTATAAATTTTTAAGTGATATTTTCTTTTCTTTTAGGATTTTAAACTTACTGCTCCACTGTCTTTGGGCTTGCAATGTTTCCAGTAAAATGTCTCTTGTTGTTTTATTTGTGTCCCTATACATGTCTGTTTGTTTATTATTTTACTTATATTACTGGCTGATATTAATAATTTTCTCTTTGTCATTGTGATTTGCTTATGATGTACTTTGGTACAATTTTTTTTTAGGCATGGGTGGAGTTACTTAAAAAAACAAATAAGACTTTTTTTAACATTAAAATATAAAGCAGATAATCCTATCAAGTAGTTTTCATAGACATATATATATATATATATATATATATATATATATATGATGCTGCATATATATATTATATATATAAGATATATATATATATATAGATGCTACATTTTATATATATATGTAAAATGCAGCATCTTATTAGATAAATATGACTTTTATCATATTTATCTTTTTTAAAAACTAGAGTTTATTTTTTAGAGCAATTTTAAAGGCAATTTTACAATAGTGTCACAGAAAAAATAAAACTGAGTGAAAGTACAGAGATTTCCCATATACCTTCTTTTCTCACACATGTACAGTGTCCCTCATTATCAACATCCTGCACAGAGTGGTAAGTTGTTATAATTAATGGACCTATCATTATTACCCAGAATTACCATTAGGGTTCATTCTATGGGTTTTGGTATTGTACATTCTATGGGTTTTGACAAATGTATAATAACGTGCATCCACCATTATGATATCATACAGAGTACTTTCACTACCCTAAAAATCTTCTGTGCATTCCTCTTCCTTTCTCCATCCTCCCTAGGGTAAGCCCTGGCCACTACTGTTCCCTTTACTCTCTCCATAGTTTTGTTTTTTTCAAGAATGTCATATAGTTGGAATTGTACAGTAAGTAACCTTTTCAGATTGGCTTCTTTCACTTAGTGAAATACATTTACATTTCCTCCACGTCTTTTCAGGGTTTGTTATATCATTTTTTAAAGATGAATAATATTCCATTGTCTGTATACACCATAGTTCATTCATTTACCCGCTGAAGGACATTTTGGTTACTTTAGCATTTTGGCAATTATGAATTAAACTCTTATAAACATGCATCTGCAGGACTATGTGTGGACATTAGTTTCCAACTCATTTGGGTAAATATCAAGGAGCACAATTGCCGGATTGTATGGTAATAGTATGTTTAGTTTTGTAAGAAACTCCCAAACTGTCTTCCAAAACATCTGTAACATTTTGCATCAATACCAGCAATACACTAGAGTTTCTTTTGTTTCACATCCTCAACAGCATTTGTTATCATCAGTGTTTTGGATTTTGGTCATTCTAATAGGTGTGTGGTTGTATCTCATTGTTGTTTTAATTTGCAAATTCCTAATCACACATGACGTTGAGCAGCTTTGTGTATGCTTACTTGCCATCTGTCCATGTTCTTTGGTAAGGTGTCTGTTCAGATCTTCTGCCTATTTTTAAATTAGTTTGTTTGTTCTCATATTGTTGAGTTTTGACTGTTTTTGGTATATTTTTTTCTCCCCGTCTGTGACTTGTCTTCTCATTCTCTTGACAAGATCCCTTGCAGAACCGAAGTATTTAATTTTGATTAGCTCAATGAGCTCATTCTTTCCTTCATGGACTGTGCCTTTGGTATTGTGCAGTCATGCAACACTTACTGAAAGGGATACGTTCCGAGATATGCGTCATTAAGGATTTTGTCATTGTGTGAATATCATAGAGTGCACTTACACAAACCTAGGTGGTGATGTAGTCTACTACACACCTAGGCTATGTGGTATAGACTATTGCTCCTAAACTAAAAACCTGTTCAGCATGTTACTCTACTGAATACTGTAGGTAATTGTAACATCATGATAAGTATTTATGTATAAACATATAAGTATTTATAGCTAAACATAGAAAAGGTATAGTAAAAATACAGCAGTAAAATAAAAATGGTGCACAGGGCACTTACCATGAATGGAGCTTGCAGGACTGGCAGTTGCTGTGGGTGAGTCAGTGAGTGAGTGGTGAGTAAATGTGAAGACCTAAGACATTACATATACTACTGTAGATGTTGTAAACACTGTACACTTAGGCTACACTAAATGTATTTACATTTTTTCTTTCTTTGTCAATAAATTAACCTTAGCTTACTGTAACTTTTAAAATTTATAACCATATATATATTTTTAACTTTTAGACTACTATAATAAGACTTAGCTTAAAGCACAAACCCATTGTATAGCTGCACAAAAATATTTTCTTTCTTTATATCTTTATTCTATAAGCTGTTTTCCACTTTTAAGTTTTAATTTTTTAAAGTTTGTTGTTAAAAACTAAGACAGAAACACCCACATTAGCTGGTCTAGGCCTACACAGGGTCAGAATTATCTCCACCACTGTCTCCACCTCCACATCTTGTCCCACTGGAAAATCTTAAGGTCAGGAACAGGTGTGGGGCTATCATCTCTCATGACAACAATGCCTTCTTCTGGAACACCTCCTGAAGGACCCACCTGAGGCTTTTCTTGAGGATGTGTCACTCTTTTCAGAAATATGTCCATGGTGGTTTGTTTGGTTTGTTTCTTTTTTCATCATAGATTTGCTTGTAAGCAGATAATGCACCATGAATGTTCCTCTTTAGTAATAAAAATCCTTCAGTGTTGACGTCCATGCTTTCAAACTTTTTAAGGACCTCATAGAGGTCTGAACAAGCTTCTGCTATACCCTTCACTGTGAGTTTTCTTGGGAATTCTTTTTCTTCTTCTGCAGTTTCCTTTTCCCTTGCCTCTTCTTCAGCTCTGTGCTCCTGTTCCAGTTCCAACAACTGCTCATTAGTCATTTCCTCAGAAACCACCTCTAGGAGCTCCCTAATGTCATCCTCATTCACACCCAGGTTAAAGTTATTTGCCTTCTCAATAACAGCCATGTTGACTTTTGCAGCTTTGTCATTCTTGGCAAATCCTTTGAAGTCATGAACTAACTTCTTGCATATCTTCTTCCAGGTGCCATTTATACATTCCTTGACGACAACATCCCAAGCCCAAGCAAAGTTCTTGATGCAGTCATAGATATTTTAATCCTTTGAGGAAGGCATCAGGACCTTCTCCTTGTCTTCCTTAGTTGCAGCAATAGCCTGGGCAAAGGTTCTCCCCAAGCAGTAGGCCTTAAAAGTTGTTATAATTCCTTAACCCATTTGTTGGATCAAAGAGGTGGTGTTTCAAGGGAATAATACCACTTTGATATTGGATGGAAATCACCAATAAAAAGATGATCTCTGGGAGCATTATCAACAATAAGCAAAATCTTGAAATGTATGTTATTCTCCAAAGAGTAGTTCTCTATTACACTGGCATAGTAATTCAGGAAGGCATTTTGGAAAAAGAGCTGGTCATCCATGCCTTCTTATTGCACCTGCGATACCTTGGCAATATGTGCTTATTGATATGCTTGAAGGACCTGGGGTTCTCACTGTGCCAGATCACAAAGGGTTTCAAATTGTAGCATGTAACATTGTCCTTAAGCAAGACCATTATTGTGTCCTCAAAAGCCTTGAAACCTGGCTTTAATGTTGCCTCCTTATTGACGAAAGTCTATTTAGACATCCATTTCCAGAATAGGGAGGTTTCATCCATACTGCATATTTGCTATGGCAAGTAATTTTTCTCTGCAATCAGCTTATCTAGAGTTTCCAAAAATTCTTCAGTTGCCTTCACATCAGCATTGTCAGACTCACCACTCGCTTTCATGTTATGTAATGATAATGATTCTTGAGTCATTTAAACCACCCACAGCTAGCAGTAAAATCAACATTATAGTCAGATCCAGCTTTTTCTTTCAACATTGCAAACAGACTTTTTGCTTCAGCCATGATTGTTATGGTGCTATGGATATGCTTCTGTGTCTGGTCTTCAATCCAGCACAGTTCATTAGAAGTTTCTCAAAGTGTGATAGAGGACCTTATAAAATTTTTGTTAGTCTCATTGCCTTCAGTGAAGCAGATCCTTGAACAACTTCCATTATTTTGTTCTTGCTCTTCAAGATTGTAGCTATGGTGGAATGAGACTTGTCTGACTGGTGAGCAATAACCAACACTGGTTTTCCACTTTCCTTGTCCTTAATCACTTTGAGTTGCATTTCCAGGTCTATCACTCAATATGACCTCTTACTGGCAACATTAGGAATGGATTTTGTATGCAATGATGAACAAAACAACATAAGATTAAATCAAGCACAAGAGAATTATGCAACCAAGAAACGAGGTAAACAGGAGATAGATGAAGCTGCTGCTGATCCAGCATCTCATGGCAAAATGTTTTACAGAAAACATTTTTTTATAAGTGAAAAGAGTACACTCTAAAATAATAATAAAAATTAGAGTATAGTAAATACATAAACCAGTGACATACTCATTTATTATCATTATCAAGTATTCTGCACGGTACATAATTGTATGTGTTATACTTTTATATGAACATAACATGGTCCATGGAACATTGATTATAATAAAAGAAAGTTTGTGTCTTCACTAGATGTTTATGATGTGAATTGATTCTATACAGTTGAGATGATACCCATGTACTTATACATAATTTAGTGATACATCTAAACAGTGCAAATTATAATGACTTTATAACATATTTTAATATGGTATTAGTAAAGCCATCATTATTAAAACATTCATTATATTCTCCACTCCCATTAATCAAAGGCTTTAAGTAAATACATGTGGATTCACTTGAAATGGGAAAAATTCAATGTAATTCAGATGCCTTTTTTCTACAATGCCAGGCAACTGGATGTTTTTAAATCTAGTTTTTATAGTAAACATTTTTTCTCATCTAAGCTAAACAATTAGCATCATACAGACATAGATATAGCATAGATAGCTATGCAGCAATTTAGACTGCAATATGTTTTCATATAAAACATTAAAAGGAGATAATTGCAGTTTGAAAGTTTGAGAGATTTCATAATTTAGAAAATTGCTTTGGTAATTTACTTTGCACGATAAGATTGGAAGTTAAAAGAAAATAACTTAAATAACTTTGAAAATAAAATACCTGGATATATTCTCAGCTTTATATATACATGATATATAAATATATGTAGTATGTTCATATATACTCAAATATATGTATACAAACATTTTATGTAGCCAACTTTAACTTAACAGATTATTGTAAGTGATGGAGTCCAAGAAGAGTATATTGAGAAGAGTATCCAAGAAAAGTAGATTGAGTTAGAAAACATAAAATTGATTAATATGCAATTATTTACCTTGTCTAACTCAACTATGATAATTAAGTGTTGTTCTTGGTCAACAATACCTGAAAAATTTGCTTAGATATTACAAATTAACATATTTCATCAGCTTATGGCTAGATCATTGCAGGTAGTCCTTGACTAATTTCCTTGTCGTTCCAGTTTTATTCTTTAACAACCAAGAACCAATCAAATGTTTTTTGCCCCTAATGAATAGAATGTTATTTGGCTAACTTCAAAACTGTGCCATTTCTGGGCAGTTTATATTATATTAGACTCAGGTAGTTAATTTAGGAAGTTATTTTGTTCTGAGGGATATCATATTTAAAATAGTGTATCAGAAAAAGATGAAATACTGCATCAGATATATATTGAGTATATATTTAGGGCTGGCATTTCTCAGTCATAGGCATGTACATATGTAGCCTTAAAAGATATTGTCCAGCAAGTCATCAAAAGAAAATAAAAAGTCGGAATTCACTTTGAAAAATTGTCAGTTTCAGCTAACATTGAACATAATCATTGTGACCTCGCAAATCTACATCTGGGATTCAAACGTGCATCAGAAGACAGGACACAAACACTATTCAAATTAGCTAAAACTATAAAGAATCCAAATACCAATCAACCTACACATGCATGTGATTTATACTGGAATACTTTAGAGCAATGACAAATTCTATACATAACAGCATGGGTGGATCTCACAAATGTATTGTTGAGTGAAAGAAGCTGGACGCAAGATTACATGCTTTATAATCCCATTTATATTATGCTCAAGAGCAGGCCAACTACTCTTAGATGATAAAAGGCAGAATGAATGTGGTTACCTTAAAGGATCATGGTTAGATTGTAGGTTCTGAATGGTGGTTAGATTGAACTGTACGTTAAAGAATTGTGTCTGTTCTGCATGTTGTACTTCAATAACTCATAAATTTTAACATAATATACCAGCTGTAGGAAAGAGTTTCCATATGGGGTGAGAAAAGTGGATCATGGAAGAATACTGGGGAGGGAATTGCACTCATTTACTTCAGCCTTTGTCACTCATTCTCTTTCCTAAATTTAGTGTTACATCAGCGACTTGTCAGTTCAGCCTCCAAATCCTCAGAGGTTCACAAACTTCTTGTCTGGGGCTCCTCCCGCTCGGAGGCGGGTAGGGATGGAGGGACTCAGTGTGAGAGAGAGGTCTCAGATCCCCTCCAGTCCCACACAATATAACAGAAACAAGAGCCAAGCTGTAGGAGCAGCCAAGTGCCAGCTGCCTCATGCTAGTTCCCAGCGTTTCAGCTCCGGTTCTCTGGACAGCGACAGGACGACTTCCTCCCTTCCCAAAGAACAGTCGGGCAGGTACTATTATTAATCCCAGAGGGATAAATCTTTGTTCACAAAAGGGCTATTCTCTGCCAGCTATAAGCGAGAATAAATCCGTGAAGATTGGAACGAAGAAGCAACTGCTTTGCCTTTTAAATTGGTATTTATTTTTTAAAATTCGGAGCCAGAAGGAGCCAACGTGCGCCTTCCAGAAGTGAAGCACTGAAGCGTGCGGACATCCCTCTCACCGGCCCTGTGGTCCCTGGGACGCGCGGTGTGACGCATTCCCCGCAGGCAGTACACTTGTCCTGGCGAGAGGGAAATCCATTAAGCCTGAGTCGTGCGCGTTCCACTTTTCAGGGTACCTGGGCGCACGGAAACTCCGGCGGACTCTGCTGGAGAGGAGACCATGCCCCCCCAGTCTCTTTGCAACCTCTCCCAGACCGCCGGCGCGAATCAGAGCGGTGTCTCTCCCGGGGTGTCGGACAGGGATTTCCTGCCCGCCCCCGACGGGACCACCGCCGAGTTTGTGATCCGCTGTGTGATCCCGTCCCTCTACCTGCTCATCATCACGGTGGGCTTGCTGGGCAATATCATGCTGGTGAAGATCTTCATCACCAACAGCGCCATGAGGAGCGTCCCCAACATCTTCATCTCCAACTTGGCGGCTGGGGACATGCTGCTGCTGCTCACCTGTGTCCCAGTGGATGCCTCGCGCTACTTCTTCGACGAGTGGATGTTCGGGAAGGTGGGCTGCAAACTGATTCCTGTCATCCAGCTCACCTCCGTGGGGGTGTCTGTATTTACTCTCACTGCCCTCAGCGCCGACAGGTAAGGGCACAGGTACTGGTGGGATGGCCTAGGAAAGTGCTAGGAAGTGCACCTGGGAGAGGAGGAGAAAGGAATAGCTGGGAGGAGGAAGAGGAGATGGGAGAGGGAGTGTCTGAGAATTAGTAAAAAAAAAAAGTTAAAATGGACTGAGATATGAAGCTTGAAAAGCATACAAAAATTATTACTTTTTAGATAACTAAAATTGCATTATTTTGAAATTAGTTTTAAAATTGCATGTAATAGTCTTCCTCCTCCCCTCCACATACCTTGGGAATCTTATTACCTATATCATTAAAAGGCTATAGAATAAATGAGCAACAGAGCTTCTATCTTGTGTAAGCTTTCTGTGTGTGCCTTAAATCTGAGACGTTCACTTTCCTTATTCGGTAGTTTAACAACCTGATAGGTAAGAGTGTCTGCCTTAATATTAGGGAAATGCTTGATTCTGATTTTTTTCCAAATAAGAGGAAACATCACCTATACTTATTAACTAATTTCTGCTATCTATTTGAAGCAAAAACAACTAGAATGGTAAATGACAGATGACTTTACACATACTTTTTGTTTTAATTACTCAAGTCAAGTGTTATATATATATTTATAAATATATATATATAAATTTATAAATATATTACATATATATATTTTTTCTCCCACAAATAGGTAGGTACCAAAATTTTGTATCTTAAAACAGTGTTGTAAAAATACATCTTTGATGTCAAACCTACTTTTCACATATTTTTAAAGGTGGGAAGTGTCCAGTATTCTACCTTGTAAATCAACTAGTTTAACTGCGTCATTTTCCAAGTGAGGCTATTGAGGCCCAGGGAATGTAAGTTCCCCTGGCAGAGCTGAGAGAATCCAGTGCCACTGCTGCAGGCTCTCTACATTCCAAACGGTTTCACACATTTAAGCAGGAGGGATGTCTGGATGGAGGTGGGAGCAAAATGTCCAGTTGGGCATCATTGCATGGAGCTGTACTCTAATTCCCTCAGGGGTATAAATAATTGAAGTCGGATGATTAAGGTGGTGTTCACTCTCCTCTTTAATTTTACATATTGTTAGTAATGAAAAATGAGTCCATCTAAATTTCCTGACACATACAATAATACCCTTACATCACTTTGGCATTGAAAAGTTCATCTTCATTGAAAGAAGACAATATGCAGTGAACAGCCACTGTCTTTTTAAACCCAATACTATTGATTGTTTCTTGTCTGTGTAATATTTTTTCTAAAACCACATTCCTATAAAAATGGGTGCCGTTGGATAAATTACACACCTTACTTTATGACACAATTTCTATTATCTTTTAAACAAGTTTTCTTTAAATTCATAATTAAAATGTGACTTTGTAATTTAACTGCCCTTCCTTAGAGGACCTATTTTAAATGCAAAGTTTTTAAAAATTCTACTTAGTTATTAAATAAAACTTAACGAATAGCTAGCACTATAACATTTAAAACTACTATCATTATGCTTTCATTTTTAAAGGCAATGTTATTAGCAAGACCTAGGACTCAAGTATATTTCACACTTCTTTTCTCTATTGTCATGGAGACAGGTAAATTGGCTCTGACAAAGGTTAGAGAAAATGCTATTCCTCACATATTTACTGACTTTTCCAGTTTCTTATGTGTATTATGTACTTTGTAAATTAAAGCATGGATACTTTAATAATAATGATAAAGAAAGGTGGGTTGCCTTTTCTACGTGGTGCAGAAACTACTCTGGCCTATCAATATGTATTTTGGAAATATAAATTAAGGAACTGAAATAACTGGTGATGAAATAACACAATACATCCCAAACATTAACTGAAATGGTTTGAAAATATTTTGTTATATTTGTCTATACTTCTGTTGTTCTTCCAGAACATAGTAATCTAAGTGTCTATTTGTACTTGATCTCCTCATACTTTATCTCACCAAATATTTTTATTCTTGTGGATTTGGAAACAAGTGTAAGACTAATTTCACTTAGTACTGTGCTAAGTTTTTTTTGCGTGAGTTTATTATCCTTAAATGCTATGAGGTAGGTACTAAATTACCATTTTAAACTGAAGAAAATTAAGGCTTGAAATTAAGCAACATTTTCATGATCTCACAGTGAAGGAGCCAGCATTTGAAACCAGTTCCAAGCTTGCAGTCTTTACCATTAAGCCACATTATTACTTAGTAAAAAGAAATTACTATTTTTTTCCTGTTTAATGGAAGACTAAAACATTAAAACAAAGCACCCAAGAATAATAAAAAAAGATGGCAAAAGTTGATTCATTAGATTCAATAGAATGAAAGAATGTCATAAACGTAATTGCAAAATAAAAGAAACACCTTGAGTTCAAAATGAAGTAATGATCGTAACAAGAGGATAATTGAAAAATAAAAGAGTTTTTATGATAGTTTTTAAACAACAAATTCAATAGTTTGCTAAACCAAACCAAATATTCTACCTTCATGAAATGGCTGAACTGTCTCCCTAAGAAAATAAAGGTAGAGAGTTTAGAAATAGAGATCACAGTAGTACAGAAAAAGAAACAGGAAGATAATTAGATTTTGGAAAGCATGTAGCAATGTAAAATGGAAAGTTGATGTTATATGTCATTGATGACAGCATCACTAGATAGCAGAAACTGAAATAAGAAATACAATATTTATGAATCTACCTTCCATCATGTGTAAATCACCTAGTTTCACATGGGTGGTATGGGTGATACTTTTGTTACTTGTGATTATTAACCCTTGACTTTCCAAATTCTTATGAGTAGCTTCAGCTGATCCATCCTTAAGATTACGTTCATTTGTGTCCACTGTGGCTGTGCTTCAAAAGCATTTCATAACCACAATGGGAGGAGAGACAGTACATGATCTGCAGTGGTGACCGTAGTGCTCTCAGTTTATTTTTTTACTTTTATCTTGCTGGATTTTTTGATTACTGTTTTAAAAATGTACTTCTTTTGCTTGCTCACATTAAATAGCTGGTAAAAAGTATTTGCATATTCTGTGTTGTATTCTTTCTATTTACTACCAGTTTTACACAAACACTTTCCCACCCCCAGTGTTGGGACATGTGTACTGTGATACTGGGTAGGCGGAATTCCATCGATCACATTTTGATTGTGGTTTGTATTATAGATATCTTCTTCATTATCTACTATGGTAGCTGTGGTTCCAAACTTAGAATACTATTTCTTTCATTCTTGAAAATCTTTTGGCCTCTAAAAACCCATAATTAAAATGCAAAGTAACTTTTAAGAATGGGTTCTCCTTTTTCCTTTATAGCAAAAATTCCCACAGATTCCTAGTGCTAAACTATAAATGTTATCCTTTTATGTACTTACAAGTGTAAAACTAGATATCATTTCCATACTCTGTTTTTTTTATTTAAATGTTAACTAAAATGCATTTACAAATTAAAATTTAAAAATCTATAAAACAATAAAAATGAAATTAATATCAATGGAATGTACCAGGTTATGTTGTTTTTTTTTCTGATACAAAATAGCCAATGTTGGATTGAAGGGAAAAATAATATTGCACCTAATCTGACTAAAGTGCCTATGTATTAATAATCTCAAGCTTTTGTTTGCTACTTAGGATAAACAGATTTTGTGCCGTAACTGAGCTAGTTCTCTTAGGTATGAACCTTGAATCATTCATATCATACCAAAGCAAACAGATAATTTCTTCAGCATAACTATTTGTTAAAATATTGAAACAGATCAACTGTGGCCCTTAGGTCTAACACTCCCAAGGTTTTAGGAAGCTTTTTCATTAGTCTTTGTCCAGTGCTGAGCGGGAGGGCCGTTATCTGTTTGGTGGTTTCTTACCAAAATTCTTGACAGAAGCTTGGTACTGATTAACCAGCTAGACCTGACTGGAAATGCTTTCTTCTTTGGTCCACAGCCCTGGGCAGTACGCTGAGAAGCTCCTACTTCTCTCAGTAGGTGCTGAGATCAGCACTCAGCGTGCTTTTCTAAGCTCTTCTGAAGAGTTCAGGCTGGCTATAGATACCTAAGAAAAGAATCCACACTCACCCTACAGATAACCCATGTTTCCAAGTGATGGCATTCATTTTCACCTTCTTCCAAAAGAATTTGAGGCAGCTTAAAGATAAAGATACATATAACATACAGGGAATAAAAAAGGGAGGAAAACCGGGTATAGGGAAAATAAAAGTGACCCATACTTTCAGGAAATGTGAGTCTTGTATTTGTTTGAGAGCTTTCTACCTGCTAATTCAAAAGGACAATTTGTTTTGCATAACAAGTGTTCAGTTGTTATTTTTACATAGCTGTAGACACAAGATGAATTGCAATCTGCACTTAATTTATTACTTTTTAATTTGAATTTATATGGCTCTTCCATATATAAATAAAGGTTGTTATATTTGACTCCAATAAATCAGATAGCTTTTATTCATTAGTCTCAAATAATTCTAGCTTACTTCCTTTCCCCTTCTAATTCTCACATTGAATTAGGTGCTATACAACCCTTACAATATTCACACTATTGCCATAATTTATGTGTTACTTTATAGGCTTTGAAGATTATTCATCCACCTTGACCTGGAACCTTTGGGACACACTATAAATTAGAAGAGAATAAACCAGGCTGGGGCTTCTGGAATCTAGCTACTAGTCCTGCACCTGTTACGGTCAAATGTTCAAGTTGGACAAAATGATAAAATAGCACAAACAGCATGCCCATAAGGCACTATTTTCCTCATTTTTAAAATAAGAGTGCTATTTTCAACTGTACAGTTGAGGGTCCTAAAATGGTATACTACTACCTCCCTCTCTGAGTATTGAGCAAAGAGTGACTCAAAGAGAAGGTACTCTTGGTAATTAGGGAGGCAACTAGATGCTTGGTTCGGTGTTCCAGCACGCTGCCTATTGCGCTATACCATGTTACGACATCTCAGACAAGTCTCTTACTTAATTATTTATGCTGCTTCTCTTTGTCCACTTCTAGGTGGAAATAAAGACCTTCTAAGATGTACTGGTCAGACTTTTGCCCCTAGTGATACAATAAATAGGGAGCCATCCATTCTGGCTGAGCCATAAGATCAGACAGTAAATTTCAACACTTACTTATTGGTAGTTGTCACCAGTAGTACAGTTCCTATTTGTGTGTTTCAACCCCCAAAATAACGATTTACCTTGGTCCTTGCAATTGCAGATCTCCCAGGAGGGTTGACAATTTCCTAGGTCTTATATAGGTTTTGGACAATATTTTGTTATTGTTTATTAGATTATTTATTATTGTTCATAGATTTTCTTCAGCTCGTTGGAGAACCTCAGACACACCCTAAATGTACTGACAACCTGGTATTTTGAATGTTCATTGGTTTTTCTATATAGAACACATGTCTTCATCAAACTTCCATTTATTTTTTATCCTGTATTTTCTGTTTTTGTTCTTTTAGTCTCATTTGTTTCCACATGACCAAGGTTATTTTCATTTTCATGTTCCAAAGTGATGATCCAGCCTGATTTTGCTAGCTTCAAACTTAATGAGCTATCGCTTAACTTATTGTTTTAATTATTGATGCAAAATATTAAATATTATTAGGTCCACAGCCCATCCTTCGTGAACACTGCTAATTAATTGAGGTTCTTGGCAATATCTTCTATTTCCTGTTTTTCAAAGGTCTTCATGGGGAGCAAGAATAAATGCTAAACCTTCACTTCTTCCTAACACCTCCCTTGATTCATCTATTTGTTATTAATTTTAATTTCTTTCATAATCAGCTTTTCAATAAGAATATTTTTTCAACTTCCAATGTAGATCTTCTTCTTTCTTTTGTTATTTGTGGATATTTAAGGGGAATATGGTCCCAGCATAAACAGACCAAACAAACAAACAAAACTGGGCACTATTCTAGAAGGAGAAAAAAACTAAGCATTTTCTCTATTAGATCCATAGATATATGCTAACTTGAAAACTAGAAAGATCTTCTAGAATTTAAAAATAATGATAATTCAGAAGAAAGGATGTAAACTAAAGTTAATAAATTATCTTAGAAAATAAAACCAAAAAGAAGGTAGAAATCAGTTTGATAAAGTCAGAAATTAAGAAAGAAGAACTGAGATTCAAGCACTGGGGCTTCAATTATTCAGAGAGGTGGTTTAATCCTTTAGAAAAGGATTAAATTCAAGTAAATGGAAAATTATGTAAATGAAAAAAAATTACCACATAGTAACTCTAGGAAAATCAGAGCCATGTGTAAGTAAGAGAACGTCCTCATAATATACTACTTAATTCTGCAGTGAGTGCTATTTTTTAGTCATAATAGTTATGTATTGACTATATTATAAACACATAATATATCTTACTAAATCAGGAAATTGGGAATGAGGGAAATAGATGTAGTAGAGAGAAAATCTTCAACTACCATAACAGGATGTCAAGAACTAAGGGTTATAATATTTGATTCAAGAGTTAGTGACAGAAGCACTTTTTAGATATATGGAGGAAATGATGTGAAATTTGTTTTAACTCAGGAGTGGGACTTGAGATATAACAAGGGACGTCTATATTTTCTTTATAGGACTTTTAATGCTCTCTGATTCATAAAACAAACAAACAAACCTCTGTGAATGTATTAATCTGATTAAAAAATAAAGCAGCAAAAATAGCTCCTTCTAGTTACTGATTGTAACTCTCCCTTAAATTTCTTAAGAATGTGAAATGAAACAATAGGAGAAGGGAACACAAGCTGAGTGAGTTCTGCCATGTGTAAAATCTGGGTAAAATGCATGATGGCACGCTATTTAATTTGGTGTTGAAGCCCCTTGCTATTCCTCCACTTTAATTTCTATACATTTCCTGTTTCACGTGGGAAGGTCCTTCAGATCAAAATGCAAATGGCTTTTCTCTTACTGAAGGTCTGGGGATGACACTTTGATGAAAGTCAGGACAGAGACAGGATCCAGAGAGCTGGTTTGAGGCTGGGAGCTCTTATGTCCTGTGGGGAATGGGTAGCATCTTTACAGAACCTCAGAAAGAGACCTTAACCGCTTGTTATGTAGCTTGAGATATTTTGAAATTTTAGAACATTAGGCTAAATCAAGTGTAAATACAGGGTTATGGTATAGTGTGTATCTGCTCATTGCCAGGCACCTCACTGTAGCAGGTGCTCTATACATTTTTTTTCTAATCACGAAAGTTTGAGGGAAGTGTTTTTATCCCCAATTTACAGAGGAAGAAAAAGACCTTCAGTGAATTTTCAACAGATATCAGAGAAAACACCTCAGATTTGTTTGACTAAAGTCACGTTTTACTGTATATTGTTAACCTCCTAGGTATACCTTAACCTGAAATATTTTCAAAGGCAAATATAAATAATTTGAGGTTTACATACAATTTTTTGCTTTGTTTGCATTATTATTGATTGAGTTAATTGTAGGTTTGGATAGTTTAGGCCATTGGGTTCTGAAGTGTGGTTTCTTTACCTCTATGATGGTGTCAGGTGGGAGAAGAGAGGATGTCATGAGGTCCTGACATTAAATAAATTTGAAGTATAAAGATAGAATATTATTCCATTGCTTTCAGTTCTTATGATTGAATTATGGAGAAACACCCAGTTTGGATTAGTCTGTCAGATTTACTCATGTCCTTAGAAAAAAAGTGTGGAACTCAGGCTCAGAAACTCAAGAAGAGTATCAAGGTAGAATTTGATGATATTATTTTGTGGACGTTTTATATTTTGTGGTTAATGCATATTATAGCAATTACAGTAGTGAGAGATTTTTTAAAAATACAAGTATTTAAAGAATAACATTTAATAAATGAGGATACTTGTAGTATGTGTGGATTTTGGGAAAAAAAAGCACCACAAAACTGTGTAAGTACTAAACAAATTACTACAATTTGGGAAATGACAACTTCAGATATTTTCCTCTGTCTTCCTGTCTTCTGTGCTAATAAGCAGTGGAATGACTTTCAGACGGAGGCATCAGGGATCTTAGATATTCCATACACTACAGAACAGCTAGGGAATAATGGAGTGCTGGCACCTCTCTCTTAGAAAGATTTCTCTTTCCTGTCTTTCCTCTCCCCTCCCCTCCCCCTCCCTTTCCTTCCCCTCCCCTCCCCTCCCCTCCCCTCCACTCTCCTCCCCCCTTCTCTCCTCCTGTCCCCTCCTCTCCCCTCCCCTTTCTTTTCTTCGTTCTTAAGAGTAATTTGTGATGTATTGTCTTCCCAGGTACAGAGCCATTGTAAATCCCATGGACATCCAGATGTCAGGGGCGGTGCTGTGGACCTGTGTGAAGGCCCTCGGCATCTGGGTAGTTTCTGTGCTGCTGGCTGTTCCTGAAGCAGTGTTTTCAGAGGTGGTGCGCATTGATAACTTGGATAATGGCAGCTTCACAGCGTGCGTACCCTACCCTCAGACTGATGAATTACATCCAAAGATTCATTCAGTGCTCGTCTTCTTGGTCTATTTCCTCATACCCCTTGCTATTATTAGTGTTTATTATTATCATATTGCAAAGACATTAATTAAAAGTGTACATAATCTTCCTGGAGAATACAATGAACATACCAAAAAGCAGGTAAGCCTGTGCATGCGTGTGTGCGTGCGCGTGTTGGGGATGCGGGGTCAGCTGCAGTAACTGCTATTTTGTGTTCTATTTCATGGGCTGTCACTACTAGGAAGGATTGTAAAAGTCAGAGGGCCATGTACTGGCCTGAACTAGAAGGAGCACTGGGGGGTCTCTAATGTGTGGCCATATCCTAGCTCTGTTATGGCTCACTGAGGTCCAGCTTCTCTGCCATTTGGGCCTGGGACCATTAGAACGTCTTGGAAGGCTTTTTTTTTTTTTTTTTTAACATGCATTTTAACCAATGAGAATATTTCTTTGTATTTGCAGATGGAAACACGGAAACGCCTGGCAAAAATTGTGCTGGTTTTTGTGGGCTGCTTTGTCTTCTGTTGGTTTCCAAATCACATCCTCTACATGTATAGGTCTTTCAACTACAACCAGATTGACCCATCTCTAGGCCATATGATTGTCACTTTAGTTGCTCGGGTTCTGAGCTTTTGCAATTCTTGTGTCAATCCATTTGCTCTTTACCTACTCAGCGAAAGCTTCAGGAGGCATTTCAATAGCCAACTCTTTTGTGGGAGGAAGTCCTATGCGGAGAGATCAACCAGCTACTTAGTCAGCTCTTCTGCAGTGCGTATGACATCTCTGAAAAACAACGCTAAGAAGGCAGTGACCAATTCTGTTTTACTAAATGGGCATAGCATGAAGCAGGAAATGGCACTGTGAGTTTCACCATTCAACTCACTACCTGGAAAGAACTTACTTTTCTGTTTCTATTGAGTAGAGCAAAAGGAAGCAATTTTCTCTTTCTTGCTAGTTCTCAGCTAATTCATTAGATAATTTCATGATTGACTTAGAAAAGGCAAGGCAAGTTACATTTAAAAATATGTATTACATTAAAAGTGATTCAAAAAGCAATTCTATGTGTATAGATCAATAATGCTTCAGGATTTAAACTGTTGCTAGAGTCAACTTTAGCGTATTTATCTTAAATTTGTTTTATCTTGAAGCAGGAAATAAGTTCCTGTATTGACTCAATGATTCAATGAGGGTAATACTGAAACTCCTAATTGAAATACAAGTCATATTTTCTGAGTGAATTTTACTCCTTCCTAGGGCATGTATATATCTCCTTTGTTTGAATAAAATAATTAAAAATTCAAAACGTGAAACTTAATAACAAGTCAATAACACTTATTGTAATTCTTTGTGTGATTAATCATAATTTGTACAAATATACCTGTAACTTCTAGGTATGTGATTAGAAGGTCTGAGGGCATTACTACTATAAATGGTAAAATATATCAACTGAATATGATTTCCATGATGAATATAAAATAGATATCATGTGTTCCAAATGATGAAACTGTGACTCAGAAATTGGCATGGTCACCTTTCTGTACTTTCCTAAATCCCTGAATATTTGGATGATTCTGTTATAGCTCTGATAAGATTTGTGTAATTCTGGTGAGTTCAACCATGAAATCATCATTTCTTGCAACAGCCAGCTGACAAGGTAAGTTTACTCTGCGTGCTATCACAATTCTCTCTGAATAAATGTCTTGGGTTTTTTCACCAATATATAAAGATGGTATTGATTAAATTCTAAAAGCTACCCCTTCTTAAGTATGTATCTATAAATCTAACATTTGGATTAATATATTTCATACTATTTTCTCTTTCCATATTTGCTGAGTGGAAAGAAAACTCTGTTAGTATACTGAGCTCTTTCTTAAATATCCCTAACCTATACTACTGAAGATATGAAACTATCAATTGTATGTAGCAGTGGGAAGAATAAACACAAGAAAATTGCCTATGATAGTTGATAATAATAATGATAATGAACATTAATCAAATATTTTCCATGTTCTAGGTATAAACCTAAAGCATTACATGTACTATCTAACTTAATCCTCAATATATAAACCATGAAGTGAAAAAGAAAAGTAGAATATGTATGAAGTTACAATGGGGGTTGTCTCTATTAAAAAAATACACAATGCTGCAAATTTTACAAAAATACCTGATTATGTGAACACATTGCCAGGGCCCTGAACTTAAGCTTTGTTCACTTCATGGTAATTCTACCTCTGAAACATGTCTCGTTATTATCTTTATTTTACAAATTGGGAAACTGAGTCTCAGAGATATGAAGAAACCTAAAGAGGATTACACAACCATGGGAAGGGTGGGATTTAAAGCTGGATAGATACCACACCACGGTGTTGCCCTCACTATTCTACCACCACTCAGTTGTGGCTTTTCTTTTTTTTTTTTTTCCTTTTGTCTTGGATAGTTGTTTTCAACCTTTGGGAAAGTTTAGTTCCATTCATTAGAAAGGTGCAAAATATTTCACACAGATTTTATACTGACACTGGGTATTTTATAAATCTTTTAAGACTCATTCATTAAAATCTAAGGAACCAAGGGTAATCCTTGGTCAATGCAAAATTTATCCTTGCTGGTTGTAAGATGATGGTAGAAGTACACATGAGAGGATTGCAAGATATATACATTTCGAAAGCTCCTTTTAATTTCATATATATACAGACATATTGCTTTATATCCATATAAATTTTTAAATATATGTATATATATGAAGCTGAGGGGCATATACATGTACATGTTAAGTATAATGTCTTGATAATGTAAAGTTTAAGAGAAAAATACTGTTATATAACCTGTTATTGGATGTATTTTTCAGGAATAAAAAACATTTATTGATTAAATATTTTAGAAACATTTTGTTTACAAATGTCTTGTTAAAAATCTTTTTTTCAAATGGCACTAATGCATTAAAAATGACACCAAAACTTTCAGTTTTTCTTTTAAAAAAATAATTTAACAATAGCCACATATATGATTATATAATATTACCGATATTGTCAAACTTTTGGCTGCATTTAAAATTTTTCTTTGTGGTCAATATTAATATTGAAAGTCAGATTTTCTCTTGAGGCTGAGCCCTGGTTTGGGAGACTCAGTCAATACTTATAGCTCTGTTCATAAATTAAGCAGGTTGAGGATTGTGTAAACATTTTTGAATCTGGCTGTTGCACTTCACTGCTGGGATATAATCCCAATTCACTCACTGTTATGATTTCTCCTTTTCAAAAGTCCTGTGAATTGCACCATTTTCTCAACTATTCCCTTTATTAGAAATAGCGTCCTGAGAGGTAATATATTAGCACATATTCTATATTTAGTACGATGAAGGCAAATATTTAATATTTGCCTTTATCGCATACTTCCAAGTCAAACAAAACTTCATACCATACACATATAAACATACACTCACTCGCGTATGAGAATGGGTTCATATCACAATTAGAGCTGAAACTTTGGCATTGATTGAATTTTATGTTTACTTATACATGTTTTATGTATTTATTTTTGAAATAATTATATTTATTTCTGGGCATTTCATTTGAAGATTTTATTGTTCTTATCATTAAAGAATAAAGTTAAAAGAAATAAACCCCAAATTTATCTATAACGTCAACCTACACAAAAGCAAATCAAACCGATTATTCATATTAGGCAGAGTAGAACAAAATGCCAAACTCCAAATCTGGTAAAATAAACATAGAGTGAAACAGACCTTTAAAAAGGTATCAATTTCCTGATTTATATAATTTCATCTAATGATATCTTAATTCAAGAAATGTTAGGAGAAAACTATTCTAATATGGTAACATCTGCCTAAGTGGAGGGAAATATCACCAAATTATTATTTTTAGGGTAAGTATAAGACATGTCCTTTCATGTCAGTCTTCTCTTTAAACCAGCAGTTCAAAAGAACTACAAAATGTTAGTGTCGTTGGAATGCTTGGAGAAGAGAATGCTCCCCTTTAGTTATCTTGTCTGTAAAATGGGTTAAAAACATCATAAGGGTTAAATTAGATAATGCATGTAAAATACTCATGTGGTGCCTGGCATGTTAGTAAGCTTCCAGTAAAAGTAGATTTTATCATTGTGTTTTAAAGTTATCTTTCTACATGTAGTAAAATAGTAATGGAGTTTATTAAACACGCACTATAAGATTTGTCAGATGCTGTATTATATCCTTTACAGGAATGCTTCATGTCAGTTTACAAGACCAGCATTATTCTGATTCACATTCTATGAATGAGGAAACTGGAGGTAATAAGCAGACAGTGTAAGGATGGAAGAACTTATTGTTGAACTCTTGTCTATCTGAATTTAAATTCGTATATTCTATCTATAGTCAATATTTCCAGGAATCTGGAATTCATATAATTCATTGGAAGATGGAAATAAACATGTCAACATTTTCCTCCCTGAAAGGTAGAAGTTATCTGATGATGGAGGACAAAAAAGAATGTTTCTCTGAGTTTACTTTTATCATTCTTAGGGTAAGAATACTAGCTTAAATTCTGAGTCACCCAGGTGAATACCTTTATAACCATAATTTCTGCCCCTGAGTTTGTTCCTCCATTTTGTGCATATTATATAAAAAAAGGTTAAAGAGAATAATAAAAGTTAATGGAACATTTTTGATACCAAAACACATATTTTATTTGACTATTTGCTTGTTAGAAGATGACTTAAATTTTTATACGATTCTATAGAGCTGTAAAATAGTTAATGGATTTTGAACAAGTATAATTTTTCCATTTACTAATATTTTATTACTGGCTTCACTGTACATTTAGGAAATATTTCCATTAAGTTTCTGAGAAATGAAATGTTTCAACCATCATGCTTCTCTTAAAATAGAGCAAGCATATGTATTTCAACTTCAAATAAATTAACATGTGTGCATATTTTCTTTAGATTTTTTCATAACAAGGGGGCAATGTGTGAGTAAATATGGTCAGTTTTGGTGAGGAAGCCATTTTTCCAAGTTATGAAAGAATGAAAAAAAGAGGGCTAAAGAAAGTCTGGTATAACTGCATCTTTAATGATTATTGGAGGAAACGTTACTTGTGTATTGTGGTTACAGCATTTTACACCATTTTATTTTCTAAGTTACTTTACAAAGTTATTCCAAGAGCTCTATTTTTTCCACGTGTTGTGTCTTACCAAAATCTCAAACAAGAAATTTTCTTACATACAGACCCAAGTCTTAATGTATGGTGGGTAATTTTTGTTTGAAATAGCATAGAACAAAATTTAACTAACATGTTATTTCTAGGAACTAACTCTCCTCTTGGGCAATAAACAGATAATAATTATTCCTCATAGCAGAAGAATAATATAAATTTAATCCACTCAGGGACCTAAAATTTATTTTTAAGATATTTTATGGTACTTAACAGAACTATTTGAAATGGAAACCTGTAATCATTTGAGGTATTTTAGCATTGTAGTTAATTAAATCTGAAAATCAAATACTTGAATGTTG
Source organism: Rhinolophus sinicus (assembly GCF_036562045.2). Lineage (NCBI taxonomy): Eukaryota > Metazoa > Chordata > Mammalia > Chiroptera > Rhinolophidae > Rhinolophus > Rhinolophus sinicus. The sequence continues at coordinate 163,658,709 of NC_133755.1, read as the reverse complement.
AAATTGTTGCATATGTTGCAAAAATTTATTTGGGAAGCATGAGTATATTAATTAAAACTTATAATTTTCTGCTGAATGTTAGAAATGTGTCCATTTACTTTTAATATGTGGTATTCTGCTGCATTCTTCAAACCAAAAAGTGTAAGCCCTCAGTAGTATGATCCATCTTTTACCATTTTGTATGTTTATTTATGTGCATGTCTAAAAGAAAGAGTATGTAAAGATTGTCCTATGAGAGCACAGAAGTAGGAGAAAAGAAAAATCCACAAATTATTTTAATATGACCCTGTTGTTTCCGTTGGACTTGCTAATCCTAAGTTTCTGGTTTCCAATGAATAAAGTTTTTTCATGGAAAAGCAGGAAGATTTTGATCAAATGACTATATGGTATCTTGCAAATAATAAAACTCAATGGGCAATTGAGTTTAGTGTACACTCCTAAGTTATTTTAAAAACACAAATTTATCCAAATAGCAAATTAACAAGAGTACTGTTATTTCTGCTTATGTGTTTAATCAAATCAATCTCTTGGAATCCACGTGGACCATATAAAAGTGCATGTTGAATTTCAGGTGTGCTTGATGCCTGCATTAATTTTGCATTTCAGCCTAAGCTACAATAAGCTGAGTATTTAAAAATTAGAACTTGTTTCTCCTCTTTAGGCATTTTGCCAAGGAACATATTAGTGAAGTATATCATTGTTTGAATAAAATGATCTGGCATATCTCACTGTAAAGGGCAGGAGGATACATTTCTCTAGGAGTATTTATTATTAGTGAATGAAATTTAAAAAAAAAATAGAAAATAAAGATAAATGTTTGAACACTTTTAATGCTTTTTAGTCCTTTATTTTATATTGACCACAGTTTTAGAACACCACATTGGCTTCTTTTTAATTAATAAAATCAGAGTAGAAAAGTTACATATGTGACAAAAATCACAAAGCTCTAGAGTCAAGTTCTACAGTTTTCTTAGAACACTATTTTGGTGTGAAGCAGAGAAATTTCTACTTAAATTATCTCATAATTATACTCTTTCCTTTCCTAGCATTTCCTTAAATCATTTAAAATCTAAACATCACTGTAAGTATAATTTTAGATTAAGGTAATTATATAATTTTATAGTTAAAACTAAAATCCTGCTAAGTACTTGTGAGAATAAACTTCACAGATGGAACTGTAGAAGCAAGAGTTAAGAAGGTAAATTGGTGTCAGGCTGTGAACGGTTTGAAAGACATGCCACAACAGGATTCTGTGTTGCAAGTTAAGGGCAATAGCTGATTTTGAGCAAAGGGATGTCTTAATCAAAATTGTGCCTTCAGGTGACTAATATGAAAGTAGAATGAATGGTTTGCAGTGGGTAGAGACTGTTAGGAAACAAGTGGAGATTATTGCTCAGAGTAGTGCACATAAAACAAACTGTGATGACCTGAACTAAGGTGTTGGAAGTGAGAATAGAAAGAAGATGGTGAGTGCCAAAGATAATTTAAAGATAAATTGAGCCCACAGGGTATTCAATAGGGTATATAGAGTTGTGGTAGGTACATATTCTTTACTTTAATAATTGCCTGTTTATAAGACTTCTGACTGGTACAACTAACTCTATTTTTTTTTTATTTTTTAAGTCCTTTATCAAATATAGAGCTAACATACAATATTATATTAGTTTCAGGTGTTACTCAACATTTATAGTTACTCAACATTTACATACCTAATGAAGTGATCACCATGGTAAGTCCAGCAACCATCTGACACTGTACCACATTATCACAATGGTTTTGACTATATTCCCTAAGCTGTACCTTACATCCCCATGCCTTATTTGTTTTATACGTGAGTGGGATTTTCCCCAGTGGGCTCTGGTGCCTGTTGAGACTGCCCTTTGTAGCTTGTGGGGCTAAATGGGCAGTACTCTGCTGTGGTCTGAATACAACCTTCAACTATGTTGGTTCTGAAACTTCCTGAGGGGATCTCCAGTGCAGGCCCAGGTCACCCAATGCTTGTGACTATCCAAGGGCTACTTGGTAGGAGCTACAAAGAAATCCACAGTTGTTTGCTGCCTGTGCTAAAACTGCAGGTGCATGGGAGAGGCCATGCTGTGAACTGAGGACGTCCACCGCCTGTACAGCCTGGGGTAGCTGCACAAAAGCCAGGACACCCTGAGGAATGCTGCCACCTATGGGATCCCTTAAAGTTCAGCCACTGATAGAGCCTACCACCATACACAAGTTGGATGAGACAGGGTCTCAGGGGGGTCACGAGAGTGGGAAGAGTTGTGGTCACTAGGTTAATGTAAATTCTGGTTTGGTGTCAGTGCTGAGCCTGGGGGGACTCAATAAAGTCTCAAAGCACAATGAAGCCAGTTGCTGTCCATGTCTGGGGCTAGCCGAACTCTGATAGCTTCCAAGAAAGAATGCAGTGTGAGTGGGGCTGGCTGCTCCTGGAGAAAGTGCTTCTGGTGTTAAATGGGGCAGGGTCCCAGCGGAGCTCACCAGACCAATCAGATTCAGATTTGGCCTGTGGGGGAGGGCTCAACACAGGAAAGATGGCGTCTGCCTGCCGGTTGCATGGGGCAAAATAAACCTCTCACAGAGACAATGGCAACTGTCCTCCAGCTCTTGCTTTGTAGCCACACACCTCAGTCTGCCCCTCATGTGCCTTCGACATCTCGAGTCACCATCTCTTCACCAGAGCCCAGGGTGAGTGCCTTTCAGTGAGTCAGTCTGTGTGTGTGCCGTTTAAGAGGATGGACGCCTGGGTTTCCCAGAGCTTTTCATCCCACCTGGAGGGTCAGAATCCCTCCTGATTTTCACAGCCAGATATTGTGGGGCTCCTCTTCCCAGGACTAGTATTCTGGGCTCAGGAGCTTGATGTGGGGCTGGGGTCCCTCACTCCTCTGGGGGGAACCTTTGTGGCTGAGATATCTCTCCTGATTCTCAACTGTCACAGAGATTTGGGACCTGTTTTGCGTCCCATCCCTTCCTATCATTTTCAATGTGGCTTCTACTTTATATTTTCAGTTACAGGACTTCTGTTCAGCTAGACTTCAGATGGTTCTCTAGTTTGATTGTTCTATAATTTAGTTGTAATTTTAATGTGTTCACAGAAGGATGCAAGCCCAGTATTTATCTACTTTACGATCTTGGATCTCCCCAACTATCTCTATTATTGAGGGAACCTGTGAAGTGGAAAATTTCTTGATCTGGAAAGAGAGCAAGGGCCCTCTGAGATTCCATTTTAAAGTCTACACAGTGCAGAGAAATGTCTGTAGCCATGCTGGGTAAACTAACCAGATACAATTAGAAGTGGATCAGAGTTGGGAATTCATACTGGAACAGAATGTCACACTGATCATGGAGACAAAACCAATGACTAACTATAATATTTCAACTCTTTTCATAGTGGCGTGATCTTTAGTGGGAAATTCTTTAAAGTTCCATTTCAGTCTGTTTGAGCCAGTTTTACTTGAGGCAAGTAGTAGTGATATTGTTCAAATGGAATCAATACCATTTTATTACTTCCATTGCATATTATAATATTCCATAGTTATCTCAATTAATCTATTATTGATGAGCAGACTCTAGCTCACATTTGGGACAGCTTACATATAATTTTTCAATTCATAAATGAAAGGTTTCATGGAACAATTTTTACATTGTAAATATGAAATTCCACAACTGCACTGGACTTAATGATGGAGGAATATTTTCTTTTAGTAATGGTAATATCAATATTAGAATAAATAAATCATTTATTCAAGTAGTTACTTGTTGTGCCTAATATTGTAAAGAACAGCTATTGCAACAATAAACTATTCTGGCAGAATATGCATTTAAAATTTATTTACTGTTATATCTGTAATAACAAAAAGTCTGTGTTGAAATACATATAAATCCTAATCAGATTACTCTTTACTCTCTTTAATCTTTGATTTGGCTGGCATCTCAACATTTTGGACTGATTATTATTTGATACCAACAACCAGTATTTAGTTTAAATGATTTTATCAACTATGCATACATTTTAATCAGCTCTTGTTCCATGTTGGAGTATAGTTCAATTCTATTAAATAATTCACTTTGCCATTAAATTCACCTCTCCGTGGTGTTGCCTGTTAAATATGGTGTTTTGGAGAAAATCCATATTACTGAGTGTTCACTGGTGACATGAATTATCTTCCAAAGATGGTGTTGTGATTCATTGCCATAAGTTATTTGGACAGCTCTTACGGTAACTCTGTTTTACTCTGTAACACCTCATAACTCACTGCTGTCAGCTATAAAGGGCGGGAGGAAGTGCCCTCTCATTCATCCTCCTTCCACTCTTTCCTTGGAGAGAAAAAAATCTGTCATAGTAATCACTGGTAGAAATTCCCTTTGAACTGCATGGCTTATGCTTGAAGATTTTTTCAATCTGAAACAATTAAATAATCTCTTGAAAAAAGTGGGAAGATTCTGGTTCTTTTAGTTCCCAGTATATTCATCTTTTAAGTTTCTGGAACAAATGTTTGCATTAAGATATCCTCACTTCATGTTCACTTTAGGACAAAAGGCTTATCTGCAACTGGACGTGGTCGCCCAAGAACTGTCTGATCATGTGTCCCATCATTATACTGTGTTAGAAATAACAGGAGGATATATGGGCGGAAGGGGCTTATGGTTAGGATGCTGAACTGATACAATTAACTGTCATTTCAGACAAATGACAGAAGATGGCAGTTCTATTTGTTCAGAGCTTTACGAAGTTTGTAAGACCCATGAGTCCTCTTTGGTTTCAACACGATCATAGCTCATGAAGAAACCCAGAAATTAGTTTTTGTTACTATAGAAACCAAGTGGAATGACCAATTTTTTAAAGAAACAATCTCAAAAATCTGGTGAAAATAACAGAGTATAGCACTAGAAAAAAAAAGTGTTAGGAAAGAAAAAAACACTTAAATATTTCCCCTTATAGCATTACGAAAATCCATAGGCCCTTAAAAGTTCTTTTGGAGACATATTTTCTTCTTCTTTTTTTTAATAGGAATATGTTCAAGTTGGCTTTTGACATCGTCTACTGCTGTGAAAAAATTAACTTAATTTCTGTTGTTATAAGTGCAATAAATATAGGGGTAGGAAGCTGAAATGATTCATTTCACTGCAAGAAATAGATCAGTGTACTTGTCATGCTTTTCAATTGAGTATAGGGAACCTCAATACAGAAATACAGTGCTAGCTTTAGAAAACAAAATTTTCCTGTTTTAGAAAACAAAATTTTCCTCCTCCTCAAGATGTTATTAGCTCAGATAATTTTGCAATTGCTTTTATTGCATTTATTTACTATATGATCTACAAGGTGCAATGATAGTTTCTGACTACTCCAATTAACACATTCAACATTGGAGCACTCAAGCTGTCTCTTTATATTTAAGTTTTGATGGGGCTCATGTTTTATTACATTTTCATTTCACATGGAATCTATTAACAAGTGACCATAAGCAAAACATATAAAAGCTACATTTTAAGAAAGTGTCTTTCTTCTCTATCTTGGGAGTAAATAGTGTGATTGTATCATATCAATCACGGCAATCCTAACAATTGTCACCTGTTACCCATGGACAGTGATACTTCATAAGGAATATATGCTCTACAAGATAATCAAGAGGAATTAGTGCAAATAAGTTGTATAACTTTTACACTCTGATTGATTCCCAGTCTCTAAAACCCTCCTTTAACCTCACATGGGCTAAACCTCCCCTAAATGTCTTAGATTTTATAGTTTATCATGATCCAAGGACAGGATTGACCCCACCATTGTACAGCTCAGCATTTTTGTACCTGATTCGTCGTTTGCCTCTGACTTTGGCCAGCAGTCTGGATAATCAGGTTTTTGTTTGTTTGTTTGTTTTTAACATTCTATGAAATCTACTCCCATTGAGTGCCCCTCATGTATAACTTGGACTGAATCATACCACAGCCCTTGTTTAGGTAATCTAATATCCCTGCTCCTTAATACTAAGTCACTGCCTTACTTTACCTACTGCTCTTCTGGGGAGATGAGAACCCCAGTCTTGAGCCACAACTGGGTTATTGCAACTGGCCTGCTGTCTGCTGGTTAACCCCCATTGTATCCATCCCCATTGTGACTCTGCCTGTTCTTCCAGGACTACCCTCCTCCCTTCCAAATCTCTCCTCCCACATCTCTTGGGACCCATGCCTTTACTGCCTTGGTCACCCATGGGCTCAGCCAGACCGTGATCCAGTGTCACAGATAGATCCTTGCCTGTGTTTTGTTAGTCTCATGGAAACTTACGGTTGTAGTTGCAACTTAATATGCCCCCAAGTGTTGTCCACAATTCCTATGCAGCACCCCTGGGTCCAGAATTTGGCTTTGTACCTATAAGTGGAAATGATACATAATGGGTGCTACAGTATATCTCTTCCTTATTCTGTGACATCATGATGGGAGTATTTACCCAGTGTGAACTAGGGAGCCCTGAAAACCAGGCTTCCCCCTGACACACATCCCAGAAGAACAGATGTTAAACAATTACCAGAACAACACAGTCCCTCATCCTTCACATGCCCAGCACTGCCCTCTCCCTAAAAGTGATCCTTTTATTAGCATTATTAAAGATAATATCACAGCCATTCACCCAGGTGTTCAAGCGAGAACCTTGAGAAAAATTGTGTGACATCTACCTCTGCATATTTCTTGATTACTATTTTCCTTCTCTGCTGCCTTGCCTGTACCATAGTAACTGCTTCTTGATATCCTCCACACTTCCTTCTCTCGAATCCATTTTCACTCCATAGTAAAAGTGAATTTTCTAAAGAGCAGGTCTCTCCCCTATTGAAAGTCCTTCAGAGGTTTTACTCAAAACAGAGGTTCTCAAACTGTGATTGTAGATCACAGGCATCAAAAATTCCAGGGAACTTGCTAAAAATGCAAATTCTCAGGCTCCATCCCAGACCTACTATAACAGAAACTCTGGATTTGGGATCCAGGCTCTGTTTGAACACGGTCTCCAGATGTTTCCAGTTCACCCTGGAACTGCTGACTTAGGATGACATTCAAAGTCCTTGAACGGTTATAGAGTCTCTAAAAGCCTGTTCTGACTTACCTCTCCCCTGACCTTTCTTTCGTCTCTCTGCAACTTGAATCCTTTGCTTCAGCAATATAAAAATACTCGGAGTTCCTCTATTTGGAGTCGTTTTCTTCCATCAAGCTCTCTTTAGTAATTGGTCCTTTGCAGGTGTCAGTGGTTGGGTTTTTCTCCCTCTGCTTTGTCTTTTCCTATTTGAACATTTTTCTTTCAACCTTCAATGTTCCCCATTTCACCGTCAGAGAAATGCTTAATGATTTTTATAATTCAGGATTTTGAAGACAATTGCATGTCCAAATGTAGTAAGGTGGAATATGACCACCGTTTTTTTTCATTTAGCACAATCCTGAAATTCTTAATTGTATATTTCAAATTGTAACTATAGCCTTATATATCATGTCGATATAGAATAATTTAGGCAATTGAAAATCACTTTATTCTTAACATCAAAATAATATCTCACTAAAAAAAAGTTTTAAAACTATATGGCTTCCAAGTACCCTTAGTAATAATAGATAAAGTTAGAGTTGCATGAACATGATTTCCCTTTTAAAAAATTAATTATATAATGAAAGAGAATCCAATTTATGTGGAAACACAGCCTTGGCAACATAGTAACATAGTTTTTGACATTGCATTAAGGCACTGCAATGAAAAAGAAAACATTAAAAATGAGCACTGTACTTTTTGAAAATAGAATAATCATATATGGAAGAATTTGATATGGAGAGAAAGAGCTGTTATAAGGGAGAAAGAAACATTGTCTCCTTATTATATTGGAAAATTTAACATATACAGCCTCTCAAAATTTGTTGATTTCTAAAATCATTGTACATTCTGGTGAATGTCTTTGAATTTCTTATGTCTGTTTTAAAGCACTTGCTTCATTATGTTTCAAAATGTACAAACACAATCTTGATTATTGCTAGAAGATGATTCAATAATTTCTAAAATATGTACTTTAAAGCAAAATTTTTTGAATCCCAGCAAACATTTACAGAATAGCTGCAAGTTTAGTGGGGAAAAAGAACAATAAGAAACATAACTATATAAAAGGTGACAATGTGACCAAATGCCACTATATGCTGTCAACATGAGCTTGTCTTTATTGTGTCTCTTTCTTTGACATCTTAAAATGGGATCTTTTTAATACTTCCAACCATCTGATAGCATCTGAGAAAAGACTATACCAGCCATCAATGTGAAAAAATAAAACGTTCTTGATTTGGAGCATACAAAAAAAAATCAAGAAAGAGTAAAAAGTGAAAGGAAGAAAATTTCCCTTTATCCTTTATAATCCTCAGTGATTTATGAAAAATTTGTTTTGATTAATGGTATTGTGATTGAATTAGGTTGACCTTTCCTTGTCTTTAGCTCCAACAGCTTATAGTCCTAGCTTTTATGCACCTCTCTTAACCAGCCAGCCACCTGGACCGTTTCTATGGAATCCTGCATCTTGGATTTGGAGTGACTCCCTGTATTTTTAAAACACACTGGAGCTAAGGGGATGCAAAGGAGAACAGCTGCACAAAATCAGGCTTCTCATTATGTAGCAGCATTTCTAAGACACAAGGGATTCTGTTCTCTTTAGGTTCACAAAAATAAATGAACTCTTATCTTCGTTAGCTTATTGTATAGGTTAAATAAGTTAATACAGGTAATGCACTTAGGATAGAGCCTGACACATTATGTTTGCTATTATTTTTATTCAAGTCAGTAACATTTATTAAATTACTTCTCCTGCCACTAAGTGGACTATACATGAAATATGTGCCAGGGTCCTGCAGACCCCCGATGTGTAACAAAGAGGACAATTACTGACACTTTGTGTGCACTGGAGAAGTGCTCTCCAAGTTGGTGTGACAGAAACTCTCAGGTTTGAGAGAGTAGAAATTAAATTGAGGGGTTCTGGAATCACCTCAACACTTAGATTTAGGTTCAACTGTAATTCTGAATACTTGCTTATAGTCAAGGGCTGGGCAAGACCATTTTGCATACGTTGCCACATTTAATCCTATGATTTAGGTGTAACTGCTTCACAGTGAGGAAACAGCCTGAGAGGGTGGTGTGATTTGCTGAAGATTACACAGATAGGAAGCAGAGGAACCTGAGTTTGAACCTGGGCCTTCTGACCGCAAGTCTGGAGTCATTCTCACTGTGCCTTAGCCACCTGGAAGGTGGCCTTGTCACAAAGTGGTGTCCCTGGGCTAACGGCTTTCTGTTTCAGCTCTAAAGTTCCACTGGAATTCTAAGATTGGCCCTGCAGTTTCATGGTATCCCATTGGCATTAAACCAGTCTGTGACATGAGGATGGGGTGAGGAACATCATCATCACAGAGACCAAAAGATTATTATACATCTGACTGATTCAGCTACAACTGTCAGAAGGAAGGCTCCTGCTTATAAAAACAGTCTTCAGGGAAATCAAATGTCACATTATACTCCCATGGTGGTACTCCAGTAACCTTAAAATGTTCTCTATTGTTGGTTCCTAATTGCTTACTTGATATGGTGGAAGTTATTCTCAGGTATAGTTAATATCTTAATGTCTTAAAAATTGCCTAAGAAAAAGACAGTCTGTTTCTGTTTCATTCTTATTGGGAGTCAATTATTTTCACACCTCAGATTGTTAATGTTCATTGAGTCCCACTTTTTTTTTGGTTCTTAGATATTGATTCATTGTCTTTTCATGTCATTCTTTTTGCCCATTCAGTATTTCTTTGAAGTTTTGCTTCATGGCTTTTATGTTACTACCGACGTGGTTTCCTAAGTGAAGAAAATTGGTCAGTGAAATGTACAACTTATTCACTAAAACCACCTGCCTGCAGTGAGTTGAAGATGATGGATGTTATTACCTAAGACTATTTTATCACTGCCCAGATAACTGACTGCATTACAAACTACCATCCTTAAGCATCATTTAAAGATGAATATTTCTAACAGAACCCAATGAATGGTCTGTAAAAATCTAAGCAAATATTAAACCATAAAAGAAACTCAGTGACTAATAACCAATTTTTGGAAAAAGAAACCTGGCCTAATTTTCTGTCTATAAAAGTTTATCATACACTTGAAGCATGTTAGACCATGGAAATATTAGCTTGTTGCAAGTTATACATGACTAATACTTCTCTGGGAACCCATTTCTCTCATAGTTCTTATGAAATTTTGCACTTTTTATGAACTTTCTGAAACATTAATCCCTAGAATGGTTCTCAAAATACCATGGATCTCACTGACATGTGGAATTCATTACAATAAAGTGCTGATGGTAGGAGAAGTGACCGGAGAGAGGGAGGTAACATATGTAAGAGAAGACATCTCTGCTGGAAAAGTGGACAGTTTAATTTACGTTGATAACATATCGGTGAGGATCATTATAGAGTTAAAATCTCAATTAGTATAGAATCATTGAATGCGATCCTAGATATGCGTTGGAGGCATTTTGAAAGAGACATTCTTATGCCACATATTTATGTTAAAACATAGAAAGGTTTAGCAATTTCCCCTCCTTCTTCTAACTGACCATACTTAAATGAGGAGTCAGCCATCAGAGGTGGGAACAAGAGAAGCTACATCCTGAATTTTGAAGTCATTATGGAAAGACGCAATTCAAACAGGGGATGTGTTGAGACCCTTTCTTAACTTTTCTTGCCAGGCTACTGTCTTGGTATTTTTTTTTTTTGTTCTCTTTTCTTTTAAACCAGAGAAGTTGCACTGAGGAAGGGATTCTTTCTACATTTGGGGGAAAGAAAACTGATCTCCAGACCCTGCTTGACAATCAATGTAGCTGTTGATTTTCAGCAGCTGTTGTTGCAACACCAGCAGCATATCTAGGTGTGTCTATATCTTTTTTTTTTTTTTTTTTTCACTCTGAACTCATTCCACTTCACTGTAAACTGATAACATCTCTTTTAATCTGAGAAGTTTGTCTTCTTTTTCATAAGGAACCAGCCACAATTATAGGCAATATTATATTGCCAGATGCTTCTTCTTGTGTCCCTCTTCTGGTTAATACTTCTCAAAATCTGCTCTTTGGAATCACTGGGTGGTGTGGGGTGGGGGTGGTGGGGGTGGTGGGCTTGCTAAATGTGAAAATTTATTAAGTCAGAATCTCTGGAATCTTCGATTTTAATATGTGCTATTGGTAAATCTCTCTCTCTCTGTCTCTCTTTGTCTCTCTCTCTCTCCAACTGAAAGCCCAAGCTATTGGGCCTGCATCATAAAGAACCAACTAAGATCATATTATGTACATGTATGTAGTTAGGACAAACTATAAGCTATATAGATTGAATAAAATCATAACAGAAAGCACACAATAATGCAATGTTTCAATAAAAATGAATTAAGAATTATTTTAAACAAACATATGTACACTAGCATTTGTCTTATTTTTTCCCATCGTGTGGATTGGAAAGTCAAGAAAATCAGTAACCTCAAGTGAGATAATACCTATGAAAATAATTTCAAAAGAAATGGAAATATAAGTCTTGGGTTTTCTTTTTTCCCCTGTGAGACTGTTTGCTCACAATCAAACGTGGAATTATTTTAACTTGGTTAGTTTTCACAAGGTCATTAAGTCAGACAGAGACTCCTGAGAGGTAGGCCCAAGCAGGGATTCAATGATAAAATGCACATAAAGCTTAGCAAAGAGGTTGTCACTAAATAATAATAGGAAATACTTCTGTATAATATTCTATATTATGTTGCCACATATTATTCTCAGCATTTTACATATAACTTAATCATTCACTCTATCATCATAACAATTCTATGAGGTCTTCAATTACACCCATGTTACAGATGTAAAATTGAGGCATAGAATGTTCACAGAATGTTCATATTCACGGTTATAGAGCTAATATGTGATTGGGCTGGGATTTTGAACCTATGCAAACTGGATTTAGAATCAGTGCTCTTAAGGCACTGTACAAAACTGCAGCAAAAACAGGTACTTCATTCTTATCTTAAAAAACAAGCAAATGTGAGACATGTCAAAACTTTTGAACAGAAAGAATGTAGGAACTAGTTTTACAAGATAATAAAACTTACTATAAGACAACAATAATTAAATATGTAACTTAAATAATTAAACTATATGATTAGTGGGTGAAAGCTAGACTGACAGGTCAATGGAGTAGAATACTATCATGGAACCAGCTCCTATAATGTAATGCATAATAAATAAATTCTGATGTATCAGGAGAAAGAAATGAATCGTTCAAATGTATTGCTGCGAGTATTGATGAGCTAGTTAAAAAAATCTATTATGATTATACTTCACTCTATTTCATCAAAATGATCTCATCCATTTTGAGGCTTGAAATATCATTTCTACGGTACAGTCCTTCATATGTATGTCTCCAATCCAGTCTTCCCCAGGAGTCCCCGCGGAATTCCTGACTTGCTTATCCAACCACCTATGGGTCATTTCTGATGTTACCCCTCCTGGTCCAAGGCAGATTCATCTGCTCAAAATCATCTAAAGGCATTTCTCTTCAGTCAGAGGAAAAGCACACGTCTACTGTAGCCTAAACGACATTAGCTGATTTGACCCCAGCTATAGCTCCCTATTGTCACTCTGCTCCAGCCTCATTGAATTCCTGGAAGATGGATGCAATGTACGGCCAAGATCTTTGCCCTTTCTTTTCCTTTTCTTAGACCATGATCCCTCAGGCAAGCTAAATGAGTTGCTTTCTCACACCCTTTATCTCCTTAAGCATCATCGGTTACATAGATCTTTCCCAGGCCATCCTACGGAAAATAGGGCTCCTTTCTCTAAGCACTTACTAACCCCTTACCCTGTTTTATTTTTCTCTTGATCCCTATCACCTCTAGATATATCATTTATTTATTTACTCATTATTCATTCCTATTGTAAAGTGTGCTCCTTGGGGGTAGTGAATGTTTCATTATGGTTATTGTTGTATTTTCAGAGCTTACAACAATACATGGCATATAGTTGGTATCTACTGAATACTTGTGGAATGAATGGATAGACGTGGATCTTAGCTTACTTTTTCAAGAGAAAAAGGCAAGTCTCAAATGACCCAATAGAGCCTAAATAAGGGAATACTGTTTAAAAACTTATCTTCATGATAATACGATCATTTCACAATTAGACTATAGTTTTTTGTGATTTTGAATTTTGCAAAGACATTATTAAACCTTTTCATTTTGTCCCCAAAATTCATATTGTCGTTCTGTTCTTAAGATTTTTTATTTCTTTTTTTCTAGAAGGCATGGAACTTAAAAAAGAATATCATTCATGTACAGAATGGTTTTTATGTTAATCTCTTCGTATTAAAATAAAAATGAGTCAAAGACAGCTTTATAATTTGTAACTGTCTTTTTAGGAAAAAAAATCACAGTCCTCATTGACATTAGTTAGTACCTTCCATAAGAGTCTATCATATCATTAAGTATTATCCCCTGGTGTGTATGAGAAAAGACACTCTTATAATATTTATAATCGATTGTTTTATATTATAGCTAGTACAACCATAATTATATAACTCGAGTCTCAATTTTTTTTTTGGCCCACATAATTTTAGTCAACTGATGTTTCACATTGAAAAGGTGTTGTTGGTTATGTCAAGCAAATTACTAAGAGCCAGAACTTGAAAAAAGTACTAATCAACATTTTAAAATGGAGCTCCCTTCTTGGAAGATTTTAAGAGCTTCCGTGTAATCTTTGCATAATGCATGAAGGATTTCTGTTCTTTAGTATTAGTGCATGGATGGGGGAATATATCAGAAAGTCTCGATCCATATTTGTTCTAGTAAATATGTTCAGTTTTATACCTGTCCAGTATTTTTTAGGGGGTGCACAAGACATACATAGTTAAGTGCTCTCCTCTGTTCGTCAGATGAACACCTCTGTTCATCAAAAGACATCATTAAGAAGAGAAATGAATAAGCAAATCACAGCCTTGATGATATTTCCAGGATACAAAACTGCAAAAAGACTAGTACCTAGAATATATAATAAAAAATCCCACAATTCAACAATGAAAAGACGAACAATCCAATTAAAAAATGGGCAAAATATTTTACAGACAGTTCACAAACGAAAACATACAAATGTTCATTAAGTATATGTAAAACTACTCAATATCATTAGTCACCAGGAACATACATATTAAAACTATAATTAGATAGTATTATACCTCCACTCAAGTGACTAAAATTAAAAAGACCAATAATATCAAATGTTGGCAAGGATGTGGAGTAAGTAAAACTCCCATACATTACAGATGGGAATGTAAAATGCAACAGCCACTTTGGGAAAGTACTGGCACTTTCCTATAAAACAAAATATACACTTATCCTGTGACCCCTTTGGTATTTACCCAAAAGTTATGAAAAAAAAAAAAAAAGACTCTTACAATTGTACTCATGCTACTCTATTCCAAATTTCTCCAAACTAGAAAAACAAACAAACGAACAAAAACTAGGTGCACATCAATATAAGACTAGATAAACAATCTGTGGTATATTCATTCATACAATGGAATATTAACTCAGCTAATAATGCTAAGTAAAGAAGGCAAACATAAAAGCACATATTGTATGGTTCCATATATACATGAAGTTTTGCAACAGGCAAATCTAGTCTATAGTGGGAAAAAGCAAACAGAACAACAGGTATCCCTGTGGGTGGGCTAGGGACTGACTGCGTAAGGGCATGAGGAAACATTCCGGGATAAATAATAATATTCTGTATCATGACAGGGGTTTGGGTTACACAGCTGTATCCATTTCTTAAAACCCAGTAAATATCACTTAAATTATATGTATTTCATTTTATATTAATGAAACAATTTCACAGGATTAGATAAATGACAAGACTTTCAGTATTTCACAGAACATGCTCATCTAAGGTTTTATCAAAGCAAAAATAATGGCATAGCATATTTCGAATGTAGGCAAGCATGGGAGCCAGAGAGATTCCGAGGCTCTGCTTCCGGGGGTCTGTTTCAGTTTTCTAGAAAGCCCTGAGTTTGTGCATTAGGAGCCAGGGATATGTGAGTAAGGAATCTTAGTTTCAGGAGATGATGAAGACAAACTTCCCACAGAGTCATTTATGCCCCACTAGTCACATAGCCAAGTTAGGGTGGTTCACCAGGTATAAGGGATTACTAAACAAGTTGGTCCTGGGTATAAAGTTTAAAGTTTGAGATTTAAACAACACATTATGAGTCTTTAGTTAATCTCCTTTGTGTTTTCTTGGTACCAGACCTCTAGGCATTTCTGGAAATAAGATCAGAGTTGCCCCGTTAGCTGTCAGTTAATGGTATCTTACACCATAAATTTTGCATTTAAAGAAAACAAACTATAAAAATATCGAACTCTAATGTAAAATATGCATTCTGGAGCACTTACGTGGAAGTGTACAGATTCCGCAATTTACTTTAAAATGCATCAAAAACTGAGACATTGATGGACAAGTAAATGAGTAGATATGTGGTTGACAAACATAAGTAAATGTTAATGGAAGAATCTAGCGAGTGAATATACTAGTTTTATATTAAAATTCTTTCAACTTCGCTGCATATTTGAAGATTTTCATAAGATGTTAGGGAAAAAATGTCTTAAGTTCACAGATTGATCAGGCATGCTATAGCTTAGACTTTGGAGAAGGGGATTACCTCAGTAAAAATGTGAATTAAACAAAGTAAATCGTCATCCCTCTTCTACCATTCTTTTTTTATCTATGAAATTTCTTAATTAAATTTTTGCTCCTCTTTATCTTTCTGCCTCCTCTCTGCTTATAGGTACTCATGAGCTTTCTGCTCACCCTAAATCTCTCCATTAAGGTTTCTTTCAAAATTGTTCTTCCTCTAGCTCTTGTTCGTTTCCTCAAGGTACTAAAACCAGTTAACTGAAAAGGCAATTTATACTTAGGAGCTAATAACCATAAACAAACTTTTAATGAGGTCTACCCTCTTTGAACAGTGTGGACAACTATGTGCCTGCAGGATTTTTAAGGACATTTCATTTCCCTAAGATAATTTCAATTTACATGTGGTAAAACATGTTCACATATGGAAGTATTTCACAACACAGAAAGGAATTTTCTGAATGCAAAAATCAGTGGTATAAACAAAAGAGAAAATTGAAAATAAGTAATCGAGTATCTGAACCTAGAGGTTATAAAAGGAACAACAAAATGTGTTAGAAAACACAAAAAGTATGGCATTTATAAATACCAAAGCTAGCTCTTTGAAAAACAATAATTAGATAAATTACTATCTATCCTACTGAAGAAAGAGGAAATGCACCATAAAGTAATGATAAGAGGTAAAAACCCAGCAAAGAAAGGAAGTTTAAAACACTCATTAGACATTACTTTACTCAGCTCACTCTATAGTAGTAGATATTGATGGTCCTTATTCCTTGTTATAGCTGCACATTACTCCATTGTATACATATACATATTTTATTCAACTAGCTTCTTCTTGTTAATAATTTAGGATTCCCGAATGTTTTTTTCTTTGTTTGTTTGTTTTTTGCTATTACAAATAATGCATTGATGAATTCTTTTGTGCCTATATCTTTTTTTCCTTTTTTTGCTAATGATTCTTTGGGCTAGATCACTAGAATTAGGATTGCTTTTCAAAGGGAAAATGCACATGAGATTTTAGTGTATTTTTGTCCCCACCAGCGGTGTATACATGTGGCATCAACATCTTTTTTGAAGCAGAGGGGAACCAAATTTATATCTAATGTGGGAAAATAAACAGAAATAAACAAAATAAATTTGAAAAAGAAGAACAATGTGGGTAGAAAAGACTTAAAATGGTTTAAAGTATATTATAAAGATTTACTAATTAAAACAATGTGGTACTACCGTGTTTTCCCAAAAATAAGACCAGGTCTTATATTAATTTTTGCTCCAAATGACGCGTTAGGGCTTATGTTCAGTGGATGTTATCCTGAAAAATCATGCTAGGGCTTATTTTTTGGTTAGGTCTTATTTTCGAGGAAATGAGGTAGCATGTGAAGATTTATACAGATCAATGAAGTAGAATAGAAAGTATACAAATAAGCCCAGATTCATATGGTAATTTAGTATATGGGTAAGGCTGCTTTTATGTCAATGGGGATAAAAGATGGACTAATCAATAAGTCGAGTTAGACAACAAGTAAGTATCCAGAAAAAATAAGGAAAGATTTATGTTTACATCTCACAATATGTACTAGGATATCAACCAAATCTTTTAAAAGTTTAAGTGTGAAAATTTGAAGTCACATGTACTCCAAAAATAAAATAATTTTCTCAAGTTTTGGGATTACAAAACTAATTGAAAAAGTAGATGGCATAGAACAAGGGTTTGGATATTGAATGATCTAAAATGAAAAACATTTGGATTACCCTCCAAAAAATAACATAAAAAATGCAGAAGATAAATGATATAGAAAAAGTTATTTTCAACTCTTCTTCTATACTGAAAGCACCTAGAAAAAGACCAAGGGTCAGAGCTAATTTTCACTGGAATGTGATGCCACAGGCATTGCAGGTATTTATAGCTGGCATCCATTCAAGTTGGCTGGCACCATTTACTATTGTCTGGTGACCATGCCATATTGATTGTTAAAGTTTTTAACATCAAACTTTCTAATACCTTGACAGAGAAAAGGACAAATAATATAAACAGTTCACAAAATAATGCAATTGGCTTTTTAACATATGAGAAGATTCTTAGCCTCACTCATCATAGAAGCTTGTTGAATGTCTATTTTTCACTTGTCAAATAAGCAAAAACTGAAAATTGGGCACAGGCTCTTTTATACATCTCTCGGTGGGAGTATAAATTGGTATAATTGCTATGGGTGGCAATATGCTAATACCTACCAAAATTACAAAGACAAATAAAATTTGACTCACCCATTTGACTTCTGGGAATATATTGCTCTGATATACTTGTACACCTAAAATATGATTCATAGACAAGGCTATTAATTGGATAATTATTTGTAGTTGGAAAAGATTAGAAGCAACCTAAATGTGCAATAATAGGATACTAGATATAAATTATAGTTTGCAATATAATACAATGACGTGCACCTGCAAAATATAAGAAGCTGTCTTTAGTATCATGGAAAGATTATTTAGATACATTGTTGAGTGAAAAGTCCCAGACACAGAGTGTGCTATAGCATGTTGACCTGAAGTAAAAATGGTAGAAAAATATATATGTTTTTAAATTTTATATGCTTGAAGAAATTTTGGAAGGATGAACAACAAAGTAATAATTTTGATACCTGGCGAGGACGGTAGGGGAAGGAGTGCTAGCCAAACCGAGGACAGCGGTGAGAGGGAGACATTTCCCTACCATAAATTTTTTATATTTTGGGGGGCCATATAAAATGCACTAGATATTTAAAGATTAAATGCAAACATAAGAAGTAAGAAAATGTAATAAAATTGTGGTCATAGAATAGATAAAAACATATCTCCTGCAGAGGTTGCACTCTATTTTGCCTGCTCTTCCGATTATCCTTACTTTATGTCTACATTTTTTGCAGAAGAGGGAGGCCACTCTTGTAGCTCTGGTCACAGAAGAGCCTTTCCTTTGTAGACATAATAATGCTGTTATTTTGATGAGAAGACTTTTTGTTTTCATGCTGAGCTTTCTGTATGGACATTTTGATATTTCTAACCACTCTAGGCATGCCTCGTTTTTCCACCACAAATGACTATGGGAACTGAGTACCAAATGTGATTTTGTTCTATTTTCTTGCTATCGGATATTTTGGGGCTCCTTTTCTTTTAACTGCCATGTTGGACTTCATCAGTGCCAACCGCCTTTGCTGCTTGCTGCTGTCTCTGGCTCTTAACCCAGGGTTCCTTCTTTTTTTTTCCAGTTCCATGGATGTAGTGACAAAGTTTGGTCTTGACTACTTGGTTTCTGGAATGTGCTCAATCATTTGAACTTAGCTTTGATGGGAAGACCCAGTTTTACTAGGTGAAAACAAAGGTGCATATCATCTTTTTAGATAAGAGGTACCCCACCTCTACTTAGTTAAAAACCCAGTTTACACTTTCATCTTTTTTTGTGTGTGTGAAAAATAAACCCATGTCTGCATATGTTCCCGACCCTCAACCCTCCTTCTCTAAGATTTTGGGCAGTGGGCATAGTGGGCACCCTCAGAGCTCCTAAGCACGTCCCATGCAGCCAAAAGACAGAGAGCTGCCCCTTGAGCCTCTGCTGCTGTCGAGCTCCAGAACACCTTTCTGCTGACCCTCTAGGTCCATCCATATCATTGAAAATGTTAAGATTGCATTCTTTTTTATGGCCGAGTAATACTGCATTGTATATATGTGTACCACTATTTCTTTATCCAATTGTCTATTGATGGGCATTTTTAGTTGTTTCTATATCTTGGCTATTGTGAATAATACTGCAGTAAACATAGGGGTGCGTATATCTTTTCAAATTAGTGTTTTGGATTTCTTTGGATGAGTATCCAGGAGTGGAATTGCTGGGTCCCAAGGGGGTTCTACTTTTAATTTTTTGAGGAGACTCCATACTGTTTTCCATAGTGGCTGCACCAATTTACATTCCCATCAAATGGAGGTTGATATCACACATACTCACCTTTTAATTCAAAACATATAGGGTGACACCTTTTACATAATAATAATCCTGAAAATAATCAGGATAGGTAAAAGAAATACATATTGTGATAGGCACTTTTTTTTTTTTGTATGTTTACTTTATCCCACAGTAAAAGATAGAAAATATATTTTTTTGCCTCACCACCCCTCACCCAATAAGAGTGTTCTGTTATTCTTTGAGGAGATGGACAAACATCCAGAGGACAGTCTGGGTGTTCCCCTATGCTTGTTACTCGCTTGTGGAAAGTTTCCCTGAATTTTATTCCCTTGCACAGCTTCTCATACTCTTCGTAATGACACTTATCATAGTTTAGAATGTATGACTTTATAATGCACACCAATCATCCTGTCTAGACTAATTGCTGTGAGGGAATGCTCCATATCTGTTGGCTACTTTCCATATCCCAATAGCAGACTCATGCCTTGGCACATAGTACAAGCATGAAAAAAATGAATGAGTGAATGAATGAATGAATGAATGAATGAATGAATAGTCTTTGAGAATCTCCCTGTGAGAGACCTCAGATAATGATCTGTAAGTTAAAAAAAAAAAGATTGCCCTTCTTTTAAAGTTCCAATCTCTGGGCAGGCTTAGGAAGCCCAGTAAGAATCTTAAAAATTAATTGAGCTTCCAAGCAGGAGTATAAGTATTTCTCTTTTAAATGGTAACTTCAGATTACTCACATTCTGGGAAGCTTTACATTAAGTGTCATATAATGATGGCGAACATGGAAGAACAAGACAAATCGGAACAACCTGGAAATGAGATGTCATTTATTTGTTTATGTAGGTGGGCACATGGTTCCCAAGATGAATAGTCCTGAAAGTGGAGTGTGCTTCAGAATCACCTGGAGGACTAGTTAACTACAGATTTCAGGCCCTACTACAGAGCTTCTGATTCCCTAGCTCTGCGGCACGGCCAGAGGATTTGCAGTTCTAATTTCTCAGGTCATGCTGCTGCTGCTGGTCCAGGCATCCATACTTTGAGAACCATTGCTGTCATGCCTCTTTCTGTGAATTTTTATTGAAAAATTGAATAACTGTTCCCTTTGTTCTTTTCTGCATATATACTAGTGCAGTCTGAGATTCTAAAGCACTCAGCTCTAGAATTCAGGAAGAACATTTCAACAAGTCAAGTGAATCATCTGCCCAGATAGAATTATAGTCATTCCTCATTGTTTTCTGAAGTCTCCCAGAATGATTCTTGAAAAGTCCTTCTTAATAGGGGTGAGTGATCCATTCTTGGGACTTGGCAAAACTATGAGTGTCTTCTGAAGGGAAAGCTTAGGGGAAGAAAGGTTCCCTTTTCTTATTCCTGGTGTAGATTTTCTCTCCATGACTACTTGTTCTGCACTTACGCTTTTTTATAAAGCCAATGTTTAAAGGAAATATAAGTGAGGAATAAAATGACAAAGGAGAAAGAGGGAAGAAAGAAAGGAAAACTGGGAGAGTTGGAAGGAAAATATGCCTAATTATTTGAGTTATTATCAGAGGAAATGACTAAGAAACTGATAAGAAAAAGTCAAATAAACTGATAAAAATATATTCAATCTCATTAATAAAATGAATGGAAATTGAAGAAATGCTAAAATAACAGATTTTACTTAAGAAACTGGCAACATTTTCAACAATGATGATTTCTGGTGTAGTAGAAGGTGCAGCAAAATAGGAATTCTCAGATGTTGCTGATGGAAAGTATGCTACAAGGAGGAATGAATGTTTAAAAAATGATAACGATCACTCTCATGTTAGAAGGTCAAGTAGTCAAAATATCTTCCTCCCATATTTATTTTCTTCTTTATCAAGATTTCAAAGTCCGTAATTAGTACCACAGTGTTTTCCTTTTTAACAGGGTAGATGAAAGACTTTGCTTACAGAATAGTGAACTGATATCATGGGCTTGATGTTGGGAGACAATCATTAGAGTATTTATTTTAAAAAAAACGTGAGGGGGTAAGACATAACTCAGGAGACAGCCTTAGATTTTAGATACAGAGAAAGATAGGTTATCATAAGTGTGAAATATGTACGTGGCTGCCAATCAGTGGGAACATTATTGATTGGGAAGTATCAGAAACGGCTCACTAATTTAATACCAGGTGAGAGAAAAATCTATTTGAATAAACAAAGTAAGAAACAGAATATCCTTTTCAGTGGCAATTCTGCTTTATTGTACAAATTATAATATTCTATGTTAATGAACTACTAAAGATAAGAATGATTTGGTTTAGCTCATTAGTTTTTCTGTTATTTCTATGTTAATGGAAGTTCTAAGTACTTGAAAACAATTTATTTTAGTGAGGAGGATAAATTTTTCTTCTCAAATCCTATTTATGTTATTCATTGGTTGTAGAAAAACCTTCTTAAACTAACTCAAAGTAACCACAGCCCATGTTTGAACGATACCATTTCAAATGATTGGAATCTAAATTAATTTTACTGCATTGAGTACTTTAATAACTAACTGAGCATGAATGATTGACTACCACATGGTGTGGTTCAAGTTTGTGATGGAAAGACCAATAAATGAGGAAATTTGTTTATGAAAAAGTTGCATTTGCTGATACGTAAAATTGGCAGACTGTTTCAGTTTTCTTTACTGTGTAACAGATTACTCCAAAATTTAGTGGCTTAAAATAATATCCTTTATACTGCTCATGATTCTGTGGCTCAACAATTTGGGCTAGCTATAGCTGGACAGACTAGTATTTCCTGGGCTCATTCGTATGACTTGGTCCATAGCCAGAGCTGGAGGCTAGATGGTCTAAGATGGCTTCAGCTCATGTGGCCCCAAGTCTCTTACCCCTCAGCAGACCAGCTTGGACTTGTTCACATAGCAGTAGCAGGATTCCAAGACATGGTGAAAGTGTGCAAAGGGGACATGTTTGGCATTCACATAAAATTGTTTGCTCTACATTCTAATGGCCAGCACAACAGTAACAAGCCTATTCCAGATTCAAGGGTGGAGAAGACACTTCACTTTTTGATGGGAGCTACTATGTTGCCATTTTTGCAATTTGCTACAGACTCATAGAATTCGTTTTAACATAAACTATTACATTAGCTGTCAAAAGCAATTCACCTATTATTTTCTCTCTCATGACATGGAATATTTGTTGCTATAGTGAATTCTGTTGAAGTTAATGTTTGATTAAAAATGTAAAATTTAACTGCATCCATCTTTCTCTAGATACTCTTGTTCTTTAATGCCTGCTCATCATTAACAGAAAGAAAAGCAACTGAATTCCTTAAGAATCTGTCATTCATCATCTTCTCCCACCCTACCTCTAGTTTCCTCTCTTACCACCCCTGGACCTTAGTCATGTTTCTTAACACGTTGCGAACGGCGGGGTTTAAATCCCTCATGAAGATTCTCGTGATCCGTACGCAACGTGTTAATTTGCTGTTTCTTTAGCACCCCCTGGGCTTTTATGTCTCTGTGTAGGCACATGTGTGCAGGAATTAATCCACTTTCTGTGAAGGCCTCTTACTTGCTTACTTATTCCTCAGTTCCCCAAACATTAGCTTAACTCTATTAACCTCCCTGATGACCTCTCTTGCCCGTAAGGAAGTTGCACATGCATAGCCTCTATGCCCTATTATCTTTAATTAAATTAAATTCATTTGTGCTCAAGGTTTTCCTTTAAACAGATGAGCTTCATTTGGTTTTCCTTTTAAAAGATGAGCTTCTTTTCCTAATCATCTTTGTATAGATAGGGTTTAACTCTGTATTTTGCATACAGCAAATATTCAATATGTTTTCACTTAATAAACAAATGAAAGAGTTAATGCATTATTTTCCTTTTTAAGTCTACGACTAATCCTTTAAACTTTTTTGACCATCTTATATATCTCATAGTTCCAACTATCTGTGTTACATAGATGATTCTTAACTCTTTTTGTTTGTTTGTTTGGTTTTGTATTTTTGTTTCTTTGTTTAGCCATGACTGTTTCCTTGAGTCCCAGGACTGTCTCCAAATGGCTTTTTGATATTTACACCTGAACATCCTGCTTCGTTCTTAAATATAACACCCCATGACTTGAACTCCCCACCTTCCTCAAAGCTGGCCAGAAATCTGCTTTTCTCTGTCTGATAACAAATGCAGTCAGTGACATCACCATCTTCCTAAGAAAACCTAAGTGGTCTTTTTGCATATTATCATTTGAACTTCAAACAAATCGAATGACCGAATACACTTATCATCACTATTTTATCATCAACAAAATCAAATCTCAAGGAAATTAAGTTTTCCCATAGCCATGTTGATCATAAATGATAGAATTGAGACTCAAACACAGGTTTGTCTAACTGAAAAGGATTGTGCTTTTTTTCCCCCTCTGATTTCAGAATTGTAGGACTAGACTTGACAGGGTTTGCTAACTCATTGGTCCTGGATAAGAAAAAAAGGAACGCGTTTTCATTCCTTATTCTTTCTCATTCTCCATACCTGGTTGGTTTCCAAATGCTCTTGATTTATCTTAACAACATTTTTTCATCAGTATCTACCTTTTCTCTTAAATGTGCCTCTCCTTACTTTATCCATAATGCTCCTTTTAGTATTTATTGCAAAATTTTTCTAATTAGTCTCCTTTACTCCCTAATCTCCTGAAGTTTAGGACAGAGAAATGACTTCTGTCTTAATATCTTCACATGGACTAATTAACTATGTATCTAGTAGGATGTTTGATAGAATTATTGAGTTAAATATTACTATTGAGTTTCTTAAAATGAAAAAATATTGCTAGAGGTACTAAATAACTGTAGAATATATGATGGAAAGCAACGTGGCAATATTTATCTGCCTAACTTAATTGAAGCATAAATAAACAAAAATTTTCTATTCAGAAATCAGTAACAGGTATTGCAAATAAAATATAGACAACATATTAGAAAATGTATTTGTAAAATGGACACAACCCCAGTTATTTAACTGTGTTCTACTTACCTAAATCTACCTGCTGTTGAAGACAGATAAGTGTTTATTGGCATTTATATGCTAACATTTGCAAGCAGAAATTATTTACAAAATTTCCTCTATTATATTCTGAACACATGAGTATTTATTTTTGGCCAATATACACATATTTGTGATTTTCAAACCAGGAAATAATATTATGTAAGGAAAGAAATTCATCTGGGATAGTGAATTAATATTAGCTAATGTTTCTGAATGTTTACTGCATTCTAGGAAATGCACTAAAAGCTTAAAGACATTATCTCCTTTATTCTTCATAATAACCTTATGAAATAGTTATTTGAATCCCCATTTTGCCTATGAGAAAATAGAAGTTTAGTTAAATATCTTGCCCCAATCATTCAGCAACTAAAAGATAGAATGGGATTTGAAAGAAATCTGCGTACCTTCAAAAATATTAGAAGATTGGTTACAGGCCACAGGAGGTAGCAGACATCTCCTTCTACAGAAGGAGGTGGGTTCTCGTCATTGGGACTGGGTCTCAGGGTCAAGACTCAGTCTCCAGAAGGCTTGGTTAAATCAGCCCTGCCTTCTGAAACCTTTTCAGATGTAAATAGTAAAGATCTGAAAGCTAGAAGCTAAGGCCTATCCATAACCCTGGACCCAATCCTGGCTGTGCACATTTGGAAGGGATTGGAGTATAAAATTAGCTACCTGTTTTCTTTGTCTTCCGTTATTATACAGTGTATTACCACAAATTTACCAGCTTAAAACTATACATATTTATTAGCTCACAGTTCTGAAGTTCAGAATTATGCACACAGAATAACTGGACTCCCCTCTAAGGGTCACACAAGGCTAAGACCAAAGTGCCTGCAGGAAATGTTTACATCTGAAACTCAAGAGTCCTCTTCCAAACTCATGCAGGTGTTAGAAAACTCAGTGCCTTATGATTGTAGGACTAGGGCCCTGATTGTCAGCTAGAGCCTGTCTCAGCTGGGACAGGCTACTCTCAGTCTCTTGCTAACATGTTCCTCTCCATATTCAAAGCCTGAAATGGAGAATCTTTCTTGGGTTGAATCCCTCTCCCACTTCAAATTTCTTTTGCCAAGGAAATCCCAGTCCCCTTTAAGGGCTCACATAATTAGGTCAGTCTCACCAAGTCAATTTGCTTAAAGTCAACTGATTTGGGATCTAATTATATCTGCAAAATCCTTTCTCCGAAGTATTAGATTAATGCGTGAGTAGCTCACAGGTGTGTGTACAACAGGGAAGGAGGTCTAGTGGTCATCCAAATTGGTTTACTACGCTTGTCCAGATTCCAGTGTCTGAGATGGGCTTCTGTGTATTATAGGCCACACTCCTGGAAGCCGTCATCCTCTTAAACTGTTTTATTTACATAAGCATTATGCTAGATTATATGTTTTTCTTTTTCTGCCCCTAATTCCAACCTATCCGGCTGTGGATTTGACTTTCCCTGGCTGTTCTTAAGTAACTCCTTTCCTTGTCGGTCTTAGTAAGAATGAACCCCTCCTTTCCTTTGCCCTTTGCTAATACCTGGAGTGTAGCTTTAAGACATTATCTTAAACCACATAACATCACCTTAAATCATGGACATCCATTGAGCCTTTGCTATCTGCCAGGTCGCGAGGATATAGAGATAAATAATAGATACAGCCATTGTCCTTAAAACAGTTCACAGTGCAGAAGAGGACATACATGGCAAATAATAGTTGAGTTGACCATATTTTTCTCATAACGCAACTGAGATGTTTATATGCTCTAGTGAGAGAAAAAGGAAGAGAGTGACCTTGAGCAAAGTCCTGATAGACAAGTTGAAGTGGCAAGTGAACTAATTGGGGCAGAGTGTTCTAGGGACACAAGGGGGGCGGGGCATGCAGAACATGGCGCATTAATTAAACTGTAAAGTATTTGGTATAGCAGGTACATAGGGTTAGAGGAATGCCAAAGTTAAAAAAAAATATGACTAGAAAAGTAGGTAGGTAAAACGCAAATGATGCTCAAGTTTACACATTACAATGAAGATATGAAAGCTCTGAATACCCCAGATATCACAGCAATTGTCCACCATAAAGCAGATAGTATAGAAGATGCAAAATATACAGATATACTGTAATGTTAAGACATTTAACATATCATCCTCAGTCCAAGTCAAGTAGATAAGACAATAAAGATCTAGAAGACATGTACAATGTAATCAATATGGTAGACCTTACATACATATAATGCAATTTACACCTCAATATAAATACTGTGCTTCCTTCTCAAGCAGCATAGAATAGTAAGAAAACTGATCATATGTTAGGTCTTGACACATCAGTTTTGAACTGTTGTATTGATATCTTGTACTCTTGATTTATATACAATTCTTCATCATATATTATTAATAATGGCAATATATTTGATCAATGTTTTTTATGTACTTTGTGGTAATATTTCTCTAGCGAGTGCTCTTAATTTGTTATTTGTTTTTCCATGTTCCCCGTTGACTTTTTGCTTGTAATATCTTTGGATATATCCTATGATGGTTATTTTAAATTTTTACTCATTTATGATGCATTCTCCTTATGTCAGCAATGTATAACTATTTCATGGGGAAATCGTGGGTGCAAAGCTGTAAGTCAGACTAACCAAAATAACAGAGAGTTATGTCTCTCAGTGCAACCTTTCTCCTCTTTCATCTTCACCAACAGACTGCTCCCTGAAGATATGCTTCCCCGCCCCTCCCCCACTTAATATTGAATACAGCCCCACTTAGTTCTGCTTCTCAAAACCTCATGCCAAACTGGACCTAGAGAAGTTCTCTTTCTTAGCCATTCTTTGTACTTGTCCCTCTTGTTCCAATGATAAATTATTGGATTTTCCTTTGGAGGTCCCAGTTACTTTGGAGAAAGATGTTATGTGAGCTTTGTCTGAGATCTAAAGGATGGAGTTGGGTTTCTGATTCTTGGTCTTTTCATTGAAAGGAATTGGCATCATAACAATACATTTTTTAAATTGTGTGTATGACACACAGTATGTTCCAATGTGCGACTTCCTAAAATATTCATTTCACTTAAAAAGAAAGTGACAATAAATGGGGAAAAAATGCTAGTTTGTTAATTTAGTCATCTTTAAATCAACATTGTCATGTTTATTTAGATACTTTTGTCACAGCTAAGCTAGAAGTGACTTAAAATAATTTCTACCTATTGTTATTATGTTATTGCTTTTCTTTATTTATTATAGTTTCTGCAAAATATGAAACTCACTCATTCTTCAAAGATATAATAATAGAGCATATTGGTAGATTTTAATCTCTCAATAGATTGTATATTTCATATTGACAAAAAACATATTTCTTTTATCTGTCTTTGTACTCAGGGTACTTGACACAATCTCTGGAAAATGTTGCGACATGATAAATATTTGTTTAATGAATTCATTCCTTTTTTTGTGACTGTAAATGCTTCTGATTTTTATTCTTCTCACTTAATGGTGATTTCTTGAGGAGACTAGGAAGAAAACTCCTGTCTTTACTCTGGCCTTTTAAACATAGGAATTTAGTCTTACTACATGAATTCCTAAAGAATTTTATTGGTTATCTTTAAAGACATTTATCACCATATACATCATTACATTTACTTTAAGTATGTCTTTTTGGTACTTCATCAGTTCACAAGCAGAATCTATGTCCCTGTTAGTTTTTTTGATTAATAGAGATTATTTCGAAACAAATAAACTAGATTTAAAACAGTAATACCTTAACATATAACCAGTCAGAAATTTTCAAAAGACATTTGTATTAAACTGAAAAGTTAGAAATATAGATGTTATTAAAACTCACACTTTCATCAGCAAATATTCACTTATTTCCAACATGTTCTTCTAAGAAACTCCTATATGCAATATTTTTTTTCACATAATTTTTAAAGAATTTGCTTAGGTATTCTTTGGTTTTTGATTACATACCTCATCTGTTTAGGTTCTGGTTCTTCTGCATATGGCCCGCATCTGCTGTCCTTTCTAGGATGAAATGGGCACAGGTTGCTCTCACAAACCATCCTCTAGACTTTGCTTTTTTACCTTTTGTTGAATTCTTCAAGAAAATTTCACCAATTTTTAAAGACTTCAGTTTGCTGCCTGAAATCCATATTTACATTTTGCATCCTTTCATAATTCGGCCAAAATTCCCTGTATTTGGTGTATACCATCATAGTTTATGTTATAAGGTGGTAGCTATTTCCTAATTTCATTAAAGAAGGAGTTCTCTCTTGCAATTTTGTTTTTATTATTTACACTTTGTTTTAAGTTGGTCTGAGAGGAGCTAGGATAAAATAAGTTTTACTCTATTATCTTTAACTGAAAATATGTAAAGCAATACAATGTTCAAGCAGATTTCATTTTATCTTACACAGGTGGGATCAGGAACAGTAGATAAAGCCTATGGGAATATAAAGAATGCCACCATAAGTGTATAAAAAAGAATATAATGTGTTAAAGGTAATAAGTTCCCTGTAAATGGAGTTAGTGAAGCACAGGATAAAAACTTTTTGAGATTGGGTAGAGCAGATTTAAGCATGGTAGTTTTCAAAATTAAATTACTTATGTTTCACTTCAGTACTTTAATTCTATTATTTCATGATTTCTTTTTTAAAGATTTTTATAAAAAATATACCTAACATACAATATTATATTAGTTTCATCGGTATACCAGAGTTATTCAACGTTGATATACCTAAAGAAGTGATCACCATGATAAGTCCAGCAACTGTCTGTCACTGTACCATGCTATCACAATATTTTTTGACTGTATTCCCTATGCTGTACATTACATCCCCGTGATGTATTTGGACCTCTTATTTGGACCTTTATCTCCCCCTCTTTAATTCTTTAATTACAGTTGACACTCAATATTTTTTATATTAATTTCAGGTGTACAGTGTAGTGGCTAGACATTTATGTAATCTAAGAAGGGACCCCCCTGACTCACCTAGTACCCACCTAGCACTATACATATTTGTTACCATATCGTTGATCATTCCCTATGCTTTACTTTACGTCCCATGACAATCTTGTAACTACCAGTTTGTACTTCTTTATCTTTTTTAAACCTGTCCCCCAACCCTCTCCCACCTATCACCCCAACAAATCTAGTACCCATCTGACACCACACATAGTTTTTGCAATATTATTGACTATCTTCCTTATGCTCTACCCTTCACCCCTATGATGACTATGTAACAACCAATTTGTACTTCTTAATCTCTTCCCTTTTTTCACCCAGACCCCCAACCTCCCTCCAGTCTGGCAACCATCAAAATATTTTCTGTGTCTTTAAGTTTGTTTCTGTTCTGTTTGCTAATTTGTTTTTTGGATTCCACATATAAGCAAAATCACATTACATCTGTGTCTGACACTCCACTCAGCACAATATTCTCCAGGTCCACCCATGCCACCCTTCCATGGCTGAGCAATATTCCATTGTATATATGTACCACCTCCTCTTTATCCATTCATCCATTGATGGACACCCAGGCTGCCTCCACATCTTGGTCATTGTAAACAATGCTGCAATGAACATACGGATACACACATCTCCTCAAAGTAGCATTTTGGGTTTCTCCAGATAAATACCTAGAAGTGGGATTACTGGGTACTTCCTTTTATGTTCTTATAGCCTTTGTTTTAAAGTCTATTTTGTCTGGTATAAGTATTGCTACCCCAGCATTTTTTGTTTGTTTGTTTCAATTTTCATAAAATATTTTTTCCCTCCCTTTATTCTCTCTCTCTCTCTTTGTCTTTCAATCTGAAGTGGGTCTCTTGTAGACAGCATATGTATGGGTCTTGTTTTCTTATCCATTCAGCCCTCCTATGTCTTTTGATTAGTGTATTTAATCCATTTCCATTGAAAATAATTGTTGGTAGATATGTTGGTAGAAGTTATTATTTTGATGATTTTTTTTCCCATCTTAAGGAAGGCCTTTTAACATTCCTTGTAATAGTGATTTGGTGGTGATGAACTCCTTTAGCTTTTTTACTTGTCTGGAAAGTTCTCTCTCCTATAATTTTAAATGAAAGCCTTAGTGGGTAGACTAGGCTTGGTTGTAGGTCCTTGTTTTTCATCACATTGACTATTTTGTGCCAATCCTTCTGGCCTGCAGTTTCTGTTGAGAAATCAGCTGACAGTTTTATGGGATTTTTCTTATGAGTTACCAGTTTCCTTTCTCTTGCTGCTTTTAGGATTCTCTCTTTGTGTTTAACCTTTGCCATTTTAATTACAATGTGTCTTGGTGTGGATCTGTTTGGATTCATCTTGTTTGGGACTCTGAGCTTCCTGGACTTGTATGTCTATTTGCTTTGCTAGGTTAGAAAAGTTTTCAGTTATTATTCCTTCAAACAAGTTCTCAGTCCCTTGCACCCTCTCTTCTCCTTCTGGTACCCCTATGATGCAAATCTTATTATGCTTGATATCGTACCACAGATCTCATTTTTTTTGGGGGGGCGGGGTTCGTTTTTCTTTTTGCTGTTCTGATTTGGTGTTTTCTGCTACCTTGTCTTCCAAATTGCTGATTCAAAACTCTGCTTCATCTAGTCTGCTGGTGATTCATTCTAGTGCATTCTTAATTTTAGTTATTGTATTCTTCACTTCTGACTGGCTCTTTTTTATGGTTTCTATGTCTTTTTAAATGCTTACTATCTCTTTGTTGAAGTTCTCACTAAGATTCTTGAGCATCATTATAACCATTGTTTTGAACTCTGTAACTGATAGGTTGCTTGCCTTCATTTTGTTTAGTTCTTTTTATGGATTTTTCTCTTGTTCTTTCATTTGGGACACATTTCTTTGTTTCCTTATTTTGGCTGCCTCTGTATTTGTTTCTATGTTGTAGGTAGATCTACTATGTCACCCAGTCTTGGTTGGGTGGCTTTATATAGCAGGTGACCTGTTTGGCGCTGGCACAGTCTCTCTGGTCATGTATTCCTGGTGCTCTAAGTATTCTTAGCCTTGAATAAATATAAAATAAAATAAAAGCACAGGATATAAAAGGGAAAAAAAAAGAAATAATATTTCATCAAAATGAATTAGTGAAAATCTTGCTTCTTGGAATGCAGATCATTCCTCTTTTTTGTAAGCAGGAGTAAAATTATGTGAAGTTATTAAAACTATTATTTTGCCCAATTAAAAGCTCATCTTAAAGATTTTTAAAAAATATTTCAAAACAGTTCCACATGTAAAAGATAAAATAATTTGCAACAGCTGTTAATTGGTGGAATTTTTCACAAACTTTATTATCTGTAGACAGATAAGATTGCTAATTTTCCATCATTAACAATTAACAGATGCTCTGGCTAATGATGTCTACAGTGGTATGCCTAGTCTTTGTATAAAATGTGCTCAAATGTATATTTGATTATTTTAGCTGATTTTAAGAATCTGCTAGACTCTGTGATTCATTTTCAGAAAAGTCTGCAACCAACCATAGGAACTACTATTTCAAGTAAGGTTGTATTTTTAGGAATTGGCCTATAAAATATAACTCTCCAATTTACAGCACTTAGACTTTCAAGCCATTTGATATTTGATTAAAAGAATAAGAAAGCCTACAAAAAACCCCTCTTATGAATTTGTAATCCCATGTATTTTAGGGGAATCTAGTTTTACCTATACAGCCACAAAGTGTAATATGTTAGTATTCCACAACGCTTTGACTTCGTTTTGAAATGGTGGTGGTGTTCTGATTCAGTTTTATAGCCCTATAAGATGGCTAATTAATCTAGAATAGTGTGCAAATCATGACAGCACAATAATCTTAAAACAACAGAAAAAATATAGTCCAAATTTTTTTCTTACAGTGCTTTCTTTTTAAAAGGGTATGTCCTTAAAAGCTTCCACACTGAAAATAAGTCTTTATAAAACTGATGCTGTTTCTCACGCTCCATTAAGCTATCCCTTTTATCTTAGAAATTGATGTGAAAGCAAAAATATTTATACTACATTGGCTCCACTTTTTAAATTGCTTTTTGAAAGACAAATGAAAATAGAAACAAATATGTTTGAAATTCAAGAAGTGGCCAAGTACATCTAATTTATTTTGTAAAAGGATCATTAAAGCCTTACATCTCTGTTGTATTTTAACTAGCTAGCAGTAGGGTGACAATCTAGAACATTGTGGAACATTTTGAATACTTAATAAATACAATCCCCCCACCCCCCAGATTAAGAAAGAAAAACATGGTTTGCATCAAGGGAAAAATTCATAGAAAATCTGACAACAAAATGTCCTTTCCCTTACACAAAGGTTGATTCTAAGCTCAGAAATCATGAATATGCAGTCAATAATAATCAACCCCTCCAAACATCTTAGTATGCACACCTAAAAGCAACTTCTAGGAGCTGTGAAACATCTTTAATTTTCAATTCTTAATATGAATATTGATGAAATAATAAATCATAACAGGCTAATAGAAAGCAACTTAGATTTTAAAGCATCAAATGTCATCGTCAAAAAGAAAAAAACCCAAACTGAAATTATGTATTTATGATTCCCAAGATTATAATATGCAAGGCTTCCTTATGCTAGTCTAACTATAATATCATGTACAATTTAGTCAAGAAAATGAATCATTTCATTTTCCTGGGGTTTGTATTTTGCTCTCTAGCAATAGTACCGCCTCTAGCTTGCAGACATCCAACAGAAGGAGAGGCGGGGCGTAAAGAATTCTCCAAAACCTGGTCAAGGTGAAATGGCTTGCTCCATAATGAAAGTGAAAGCACTGCTTCCCTCAGTGAGCAAGTCTTGCTCCTTCCTAACACATACATTGCGGACTGACCTAAACAGTGCACTTAGTGACATAGTTGATTTATATTCTGTGTCCTGCAACTTATCTAACATCACTTTGTTAATAGGTGGTTTGTAGTCAGCAGCCAGTTTGGGGTCCTCACTTTGATAGCATTGCTACAGTGATTTTTTGCCCAAAAAGCAGCTGGTGGTAAAATATTCGGAAAGCAGCCAGCTACAAGAGCTGCTTACAAGAGCGCGCCCTCTGCTGGAAGAAGAAACGTTATTATTACTTGTTCGGTAATTTGACCTCTATGAAATCTGATATCACAAGTCTACTGATTGATAGACTTCACTTCTGGGTCCTGATGCAAAAACCTTGGTTGGGGATTAGATCTTCACTTACTGCTGTGGGAGTTTCACAGGAGCAAAGCCAGGCTTATCTGGTGGTCCATTTAAAGACCAACCTATGGTACCTATAGCAAATGTATAGCAATTATGCCAAAAGGTGTCTTGCTGGCTTATGCATATGTGAACAACATACTGAAATCCTCTGTGAGAGGAAACAGTTCATTTTTAACTGAACTACAAAATTCTTCTTCCTCTTATTAGCAGTTTCCAATGTGGCCCAATGGGGCCAGAAGTTACCTTAATATATGATCATGAAAGCACAGGCAGCAGAATCAGATATTGGCAACTTATTTTATTTTTCTCATTTCACTTGTGTGTGAATTTTAATATAAATATATGGACATAAAGAACTAAGGCAAGTCAAAATGTTTCAGTAAACAAGTTTCAGAAATTCCACATTATAACAAGAATAAATAAACTTGTTAAATTGTTCTGCCAATGCCAGCTTTTTAAAACCAAGAAATTTCTTGTTGGTGACAACTAAATGGTTGTAGACTTTATTATGTAGTAGATTCCACTATTGACTATGCTTTTCTAGTTGGGTTCTTACACATGCAAGCACATATTTGTAATGTTGGTTCTCTGTGTTATTCCTATAAGTAGTCTATTAAAATAAATTAACTCTTTATAAAAATTATCCTGGACTCACTGAAGTTAGAAGATGTGAATTTTATGCCTTGCCTTGTCAAGTCACAGGATGGAACTGAATCTCAGTTTCTTCATTTGTAAAGCAAGGAGAGGGTCAAGTTGACATCCAAACCTCTCTCTGTTGAACAATATATTATGTGTCTGCCTCGTCCACTGTGCTAGGTGGATACTGGAGAGGAGAAGATAAAATTAGGGGAAAAAAAGACACTATTATACTGTATGAATCTTTTCCAGCCTCAAAATGGTATAATATCATAATATTTGCTAATGAATCTCTATTAAACTGCACCACAATTTCTGTATTATCCACTGACGTTAATTAAAAGCATCGCCCAGGATTTATTAATTTTTCTACATAATAAAGGTGTTTAATGAAAGGAGTATTATTTATAGAAAGCAGAGATGGAGAGGAATGATTTGCTGTTAAAAAAAACATTAACCCATTTTCGTCTTTTCCTTCTTTATAGTTACTCAGTGGAATCAGACAGATTTGATTCCAAATGTCTTTATCTGTTGTATGACCTTGGAAGAAGTTCTTTAACCTTTCAGTGCCTCAGTTTACCACCAATGAATAAGGGATTATAATAGTACTTGAGGAGAGTCTGGGGCAGATGAAATGAGACTATGTTTTGAAAAGCAGTTTTCTTGAAAATGTGTTTGGTAAGCCCTTGGAAAATATTAGTGTTTGTTGCCATTATTATAGTCAAAGTCCCTTCTCTTTATTCCTGTTGGTTCTGTCCTTATTCACTTTTCTTGGCTTGGTCTCCCAGCTCTGGTCTTCTCTATTTCAATCCATTTCCACACTAATACTAGAGTTACAAATATGATTATATCACACTGCTTCTTGAAACATTTAATGCTTTTCAGAACATGGTTCACGCCTATCTCCCTAAACTCATTTCCTAAAACTACCCTTCCAGACCCGGTCAGGTGTTAACCTTCAGCTGCTCTTTACAACTTGCCAGACTGTATTGTGACCATTGCCCCTGTACTTCCTCAGTTTTGCTTCTATGTTCACATTTTTCTCTTTGCTTGCATCTTGTCTTCTTCGTTTTCTGAAGATTCATCAACTACAGTGCAGTAAAATGCTTTATAGTTTAGTTTAGTATAGTACCTTGTACACTGTAAGAGTTGTTGGAGTGAATGTTTCTGACTATCCTGTTTGATTTTTATGTTTTCAGAAGACAGATCAAGTGGTACCAAGTTTATAGTAAACACTCAGGTCTTGGCGACTTAGAGATATACTGAAAAATAATTTGATGAGAAAGTACAGTATGATCTACATCTCAAAAGTTCTAGAAAAGTACTCTAAATTTTACTCTAGAAAAAGCTAGAAATTATTGAATTGGGTGCATAAACTGTGTTGGTCTGCTAATTGAATTTTTACAAAACATTTTATTCTTCTGTTTTAGAGGAAAGGAAGTTAGATTTTTGCTTTTCAAGGTCTTTCACATTCATTTATAAGTATGCATTCACTTAGATGTAAGATCAACAACTAATATCTTTTTGGTCACATCTCTAAAATGTTTTGAGTCTACAAGATAATTTGTCTCATTTGTATTTCTCCATTCCCCAACAAACAAACAAACAAACAAACGAATCCCAACAAACTATTTTCAATTACAGTAACCTTTGGAATAACTTCCTGTTTCTAAATACATTCCCCAATGTCACTTTTAGTTAACATTAAGTTATATATATATTTCAAATACATATAAACCCACTGCTATAAACTAAGTAAAAAAATCCATCTTGTTATCAGCTGGATACTATGTATTCTCCAAATACCCAGTGATAGTGATGAAGTGAATGAAGCAAAGGTCAAAAGGAGCAGAGCTTCTCTGAGAATCATAAGCCTATAGACGGGTGTACAGCCAGGAAGTTGATTGCATCATTGTTGCAATACTCTGACCAAGTGATCAGTAATTCCTGCAAGGAGAAACCATTAGTCACGCATTCCTGAGATACCCAGGAACACTTCTGCTTTTGTGAGCCGTTTTGCCAAATTTCAGCGTTGCCATGACAACCTCTGTATTCATTCTCAGGTGTGCACTGGCATCACATCTTGACAATTGATGGGGCCACATAATCCCTCTGGGTAACTACTTAAATTATCGCCTTATAAAATAGTGACAATTACAAAATTTACACTTCACTGTGTATGCAACTATCAGGCAGCTCTAAGCAGAGGCAGAGTGATGATTTTTGTAATTATCTATCTACAAAGTCATATGCAATGCCTTCCAACTAGGAGCTATTAAATGGTTAGTGGTGGGTAATCAAAAATAAAAACTATTCTCTTTCAATGCTTTGAATTTTACTTTAAATGTATGTATGGTTCATAATTTAGTTTAATGAAAGAGTGAGAGATGGTGTAGGGTGGCTTCTGTGACTGACCTTTAAAAGAGAACAAGAAAATGTTTTTCCAAACTGGAACATAGGAATTCAGATTAAAAGATTGGTTGGAAAGGAAGGGACAACGCTATAGGACATTTTCTTTTTCACTTTTAAATGTTGATCACTGTCATGCTTTATCTTCCCCTCATCTCTGCACAGAAAAGTAAGGGGTACTAATTTTCAGAGATAAAATGATGCTTTGTTATTTTCTATGATACCAGAAATTTCAAAGACCAGAGAGCAAATATCTAATCTGTAATTTTAAAGGGGAAAAAAATTCCAATATTGGCGATGGTAATATAATCCTGTGAGTATATTTGAAACTATAGATTAGCTTACTTTAGAATTAGTATTTACTTCCTTTTAAGATATATATATATATATATATATATACACACACACACATATATATGTGTATATATATATTGAAATTAACTGATAAAGTCTTCTATTTTCCTAGAAAAATAACATATTAGCTCTAAATCAGGGGTATCCAAACTGCGGCCCACGGGCCAACTGTGGCCCATGATCCATTGTTAATGGGCCCGCAGCAAATTCCAAAAATATATTTAGTTTACTTAAATAAACCAGGTGAGGCAATACATACTGCACCTCGAGTGAGTGGCCCGGCTGTTTGTGTATTTTACCACATATGGCCCTTGGTGAAAAACGTTGAAAAAAGTTTGGACACCCCTGCTCTAAATGATATGTGAATGTGCACAATATATCAATTATTGACTAAAATATATCAAATTGGAGAAAGTACTATATGACTGTCCCCACACAAGTGATATGCCTGCATATTTTAACCGTTTTTCACAAATCTTATGTAGGTAATAACACATACTTAAAGCTCCATCATCCCAGAAAATTAACATGAAAGTAGATAATTTTTGCATAAGTAAAGACAATGGTATTTTCAACATTTAGTGCTTTTTAGCACAGTGTCTAAAACAGAGACTGGCTGAGAGATTAAGCTGGCTTCTCATTTTTACGTTCTAGATCAGGGGTGTCCAAACTTTTTTCAACGTTTTTCACCAAGGGCCATATGCGGTAAAATACACAAACAGCCGGGCCACTCACTCGAGGTGCAGTACGTATTGCCTCACCTGGTTTATTTAAATAAACTAAATATATTTTTGGAATTTGCTGCAGGCCAATTAACAATGGATCATGGGCCGCAGTTGGCCCGCGGGCCACAGTTTGGACACCCCTGTTCTAGATGGTCATTAATAAAGTTACCACAGAAGATTACATGCCTTAACATAAAGAATGGGGATGGTATAGATTTAAACTTTCAAACTGCTGTGGGGATGGTAATAGCAGTAATGGTGATGGTAAGAGCAAAAACTTAAGTTAATAAGACAAACTGGATGGATAGGAGCAGTAGGAAATGTAATCAAGTAAAAAGAACAGAGGAAGTCAACACTCCTGAAGGGAAAATGAAAGGACTTTGTTCCT
Organism: Rhinolophus sinicus; assembly: GCF_036562045.2. NCBI lineage: Eukaryota > Metazoa > Chordata > Mammalia > Chiroptera > Rhinolophidae > Rhinolophus > Rhinolophus sinicus. The sequence continues at coordinate 163,620,389 of NC_133755.1, read as the reverse complement.
GGCACTTGTTTTGGGATTGACCTTGACCCATTTAGAGACGTGATTCAAGAGGTTTGGGATGAAAAAACAAAATTCACGTGAAAGTACAAAAAACAAATTATCCCCAAATATGAGTCAGGAGGACCCCCAGAATGGAGAGAGTTTGGAGACTGCAAAGCGCTGCCCTTTAAGGGATTAAAGACAGTTGAGAATGGGCAGAGGAGGGTTACTAGAACTAGTTTACTGGAGGATATTTTATCATGCAAATGCTTAAGGGAAATTGTCAATAGCATAAAAATGAGCATCATGTGCCAAGGAGATGACGGAGGAACATTTCACAACAGCTCATGTTTGGGCACAGAGTAGGTCAATTTCTATCTCTCTCTATGGAGGCCTTGGAGTCAGAAGAACAAGTAAAACTAAGGCAGACATCAGTAAAGAGACACATCAGCAGTCCTTCCTGTCGTCAGCATGAGGGAGAAAGCAGGAAAGGATGACGTTCTAATGATTTAGGTAGAGACCCACTGACTCTTGTGTGTAGGTTTTGCTTCTGCTAAGTAATGTGAGAGAAAAACCTGATATTTTTTTAAAATGGAGTGTTTTGGTTTGTTCATTGAGCTGCAGTGAACTAAAGATTTCTCTCAAGTGGCTTAGAGCAATGGAATACATTCCATGGAGATTCTAATAAAAATTACAACAGGAATTGATAAAGTGAGTCTAAAATCATAGACAAGAAACAGGTTACTGCTACATTCTCAAACCTAAAGGGGTAATGATGTTTTGTTACACTGTCCTCCCCAAATCAATTAGGGAGGAGTGTGGGTGGCTTCTATACAACTCCCCACTCTTTTTCTTTTAATTCACCAAATTTTCCTTTCTTTCCCACAGATGTTTCATATCTATATCTTTTTTTGTAACCTTTCCTTTGGTTTAAAGTACAATCTCAATTTAATAGCTGAGATTTCATAATCTTTCAAAATGTGCAGGCATATCACTTACTTGGGACATAATCTTTGTGCTGGGAAAACTATTTAAGGTTTGGATATGGAAGGACAGAACAGAGACAGACAGAATGAACTGATTTATACCAGGGGAACAGAAGGTCAAAACAGGTTGAGGAAAAAACAAAACAAAAGAAAACACAGACATACAAACCCAGAAGCAGGAGTCCCCTGTACTCTGCTGATGCTCAGGGAGCTTAGAATATACTGAGGTCTGACAATTATGTTTGTGAACTTGTTGCAACAATGTTACTAACCTTTTTTGATATCAGAGGGATTATTCATTATGAATTTGTACCAATTGGACAAACAGTTAACCAAGTTTACTATTTGGAAGCGCTGAAAAGGCTGCGTGAAAAATTAGACGACCTGAACGTTTTGCTAATAATTCATGGCTCTTGCATCACAACAACGCACCAGCTCACACGGCACTGTCTGTGAGGGGAGTTTTAGCCAGTAAACAAATCACTGTATTGGAACACCCTCCCTACTCACCTGATCTGGCCCCCAATGACTTCTTTCTTTACCCAAAGATAAAGGAAATATTGAAAGGAAGATATTTTGATGACATTCAGGACATCAAGGGTAATACAACAACAGATCTGATGGTCATTCCAGAAAAAGAGTTCCAAAATTGCTTTGAAGGGTGGACTAGGTGCTAGTGTTGGTGCATAGCTTCCCAAGGGGAGTACTTCGAAGGTGATCGTAGTGATATTCAGCAATGAGGTATGGAGCACTTTGTCTAGGATGAGTTTGTGAACTTAATTGTCAGACCTTGGGAGACATAATTGTACCTTGGGTGCCAGACAACAATAAAATTGATAACTATTTAGGAGAAAGAAGAAAGTAAAACTATAATACTTTTTGTGCAATCAAACCAGTGGTCAGAAATCAGCATCATTAAATGCAATGGGTGAAATTCAGAACAGGAGAGTTAGTGAGGGTGGGAAAAGACTCAGCAAAGTAGGAAAATGAGAATGAGTTGCTTTGCCAAGTAACAGTAAGACATCTAAAGACTGGTGGCCCACGTGTTTACCCTGTATCACAATTTGAGCATATTTATAATAGAAGTATTTACCTTCCTGAACTTCTTTCCCATGACATATTGCTTTCTTTGCTGCTTCTTTGGATTTTCCCAAGCTCTGTCTTTAAGACCTGTGCCCCCTGTCCCCACTAAGGCTCACACTTCTAGGTAGTAATTCACTTTTTGCGTTGCCTTCCTTGTCCATCTGTTGACATTTACTCACTCTACATTTCACTGTGCCTCCTAAACATTCCCTGTGTCCCATGGTGGTAACACCCATTTTATGCACCTAGTATCATCCCTTAGGATGAGTCTGTAAAATTATATATAACAAGGCATGGTATATATTTATTACTTTATCATGAAGTCATTTCAGGCTGGACAATTGACTGTTCTATAAAGCTAGAAGTTCAGGATGGCCTGAGCAAGTAAATTTCAGGGGGATGAGAGGGGAATGTTGAAATTTGTGAGTGAAATTTATGACAGCTTGGTAAAATTAAGGAACTTGGTACCCTAAACCAAACTTCGCAAATTTTTAAGGTTACCCCTCCATATGATTATAATATTGTTTAGATGACATTGACCGAGTGTTTTGCATTGATATTGGCATAAAACAGAATATACAAATATACATTACTTACACAATGAAAATAGGACTGTCTGTTGAACAGGAAAAGATTCAGTATGTATCTGAATCTCTTTGAAAATAGAACATATTCTTATTTTTTAGATATAATAGCAAACAGAATCAGTCAAAAGCCCTCTCAGTCTTAATATTCTATGTGGGGATTTTTAAGATGACAGTAGAGAACGTGGACATATCAAAAGAGATCTTATCATACTTTTTGTTAAGGAAAGCATTAACTAAGAAAAGTTGCAAAATTTGTAATACCTCTAGAAGTGTTTGAAATGCACAAATATATTGAAATTATTTCTAATTCCAAATCTTATGGTAGGGGAGATTGAAGTTGTAGTCTAAGATTTGGGTTTCTGATTCAGAGTTTGTATACCAGCTCTGCTGCTCACAAACTTTGTGAACTTAAACAAGTTCCCCAGTCCTGGTACAGAGTAAGGCTGATTAAGGAGGACAGTGATATCTAGAGATGCAGAAGTCATCTTTCACTGAGTATGCATTTATATTTGAAGAACTAGGAATATTCAGAATATTCAACTATGAATACAGAGCTACCTTTCTTCCACCTTCCAATTAGAGAATAATAGTGAAATAGAGCAGGCAAAATAAAACTCTCTTGACCAAACGTCTTAAACTTCCTTCTTTTGCTTAGAGGGAAAAGGGGATTATTCCAAATTTCAGGATTGAAGAAGACTAAAATTGCTCTGAGTCCACCTGTTACATCTAGGAAACCATACTTGTAGGAAGGGATAGTGTGGTAAGATGCATAGTGGTAAAAGGCATTCTGGGTTAGTAGTGTTCCTAGAAGTAAAGACTCTAGAGCAATGGATGGAGAAATCTCAGGAAGTCTACAACCTTGAAGGTATATGATTCCACTCAACACAGCAGTTCATTGCAGACAACTGGCTACATAGTGTCTCTTTTGCCTCAGAGGTCTTAGAATCCTCATCTAAAATCAAGCTCTGAATGGAATTCATTTTACAACTACTGTCTTAGGGCTCTCTGATTTTCTTTAAGAATCAGCAGTGATATTTGCCTGAACTGATAGCTACTGGCTGAGGAGAATTTGGTACAAGGTCCCTCCCTGGGTTTGGTTGTTTCTATGCTGGAGAGACACCCAAGTTGACTCTCCTGACTTCTGTCTACATAATATGTCAACCTCAAAGCTCCCAGATGTCTGTTACATTTCACACTCCTACTAAATCACTTACTCTCCACATTAAAATCTACTGCGTTCTGTTTTGTTTTAAATTTCTTTTTTCTTTGATTCTCATTTGGGTCATTTCCTTTTAAAAGATCAAGGTGAGAGGCCTGATTCATTTTGTAAAAGTGCAAAGTAACTGCTAATTAATACATTCAAGATGGTGCATACATGGATTTCTCACTATAAACGTGAGAAACAAAGGAAATCTTTGAAAAAGGGTGTGAACTGGATGAAGGTTGCCTACTGGGACTTACTGGCCTGTGAATGTACTCTGTTGCTGTAGTAGGAATATGTGTAAGGCTAGGCCAGTTTGTTTTCAGAAATTCAATTATGCTTTGAGTAGTGGAAATTTTTTGAGACATGACAGCATTGATTAATATTGCTGGTTTCCAAGGAAGTCAAAACATTTGATTTTCTGGTATATTTTTCTTTCTCTTCTCCTTCTTCTCTTCTTTCTTCCTCTTCCTCCTCTTTCTCTTCTTCTTCCTCTTCTGTCCCTCGTACTCCTTCTTCTCACTGAATCTATCAATGAGAAGTTAGAAGAGTTGGCTAGTCATTATCTAAGCTCTACATCTCCTTCATTATTTCACTATAATGGGTGGTGACAAAGTAAATAATCTCTGTTGGCTAAATTTACTTTACTGAAATTAGTTTGAATGTATAAACAAGTGCAGTATCACTACTGAACTTAATTTAACATTCTAATTAGATGTCACTACTTCCAAACTTAGAGTAATTGCCTTGTGATTTCAAGGACTTTAAGCACATTTGCCTAAGGAGTCTATGACTAATGCTTCTTATTTTCCTGGAAATACTATTCATAGTCATGATTTAAATAAAAAGATAAGACTTCTGTAACCTATGTTTAAAAGACCTGAAGTGGTGCCTGTGTGGCCTCCGAGCTTCAATCATCACTCTGTTGATTGACTGATCTGGATGGCTAAGCTGACATTTCTTTACTGAGTCCCATATTTGTTTCTCCTAGAAAGGAAGACCTTCCCCAGTAGAGGACTCCAGCTTTTTGGTACCTCTAGGAAGGGAAGTCTTTGGAAATATGGCACTCTGTCTAAACAGATTTGCTATTTTTTTCTTACACTATGTCTTGAAAATGCCATTATATATTTTTTTACATGAAATAATTAAAAAAGCATTGTCACAGTTATAACTGGCTAACAATTTTTCTTATCAGGAGACAAGAAGCTCTAAATTCTGATCAAAATAATGACAAAATTCTACAAGAGACATTCAACTATCCTTTTGTGTGTCTGTGTGTATGTATTGTATGCAGACATTTTAAAAGTCAGGGATTGTCCCAGTAGTGAATTTGTTAGAGCCAGGAAACCTTGTCCTTTGCTTTATTTTTTCTGATTTTTTTCAACATACATAGACCACTTGGATCTGCTTCACTTTTCTTTTCGTAATAGCTCTGTCCTAAACCTCTCATCTGAGTTATATATCTGCATAGCAACTTTCACTGGAAATCTGCACTTGGGTTTCTCATTGGCTAAAATTCAGCACGTCCAAGACATGTATGTTCTGTGTCCACCATTTTTTCTTCTGCAGCACACTTGTACATGCACCACACAAATTCACTAATACTCACATCCCACACCTCTAATACCTACAACTTCTGTTTCTCTTTTATTTCAGTGAGAGGCACTACCAGCCAAGGAAAGAAATGTGGTATCATTTTTTCCACTTTATTTTATTCTCGTACTCATCAACCAGTTAACGACCAAATCCTGTTACCTACAGCTGCAGTTCAAAGGCATATGTTCATTTATAAATATATATAGACTACATGATGAGCCATAAAATAAATCTCAACAGATTTAAAAGGACTGAGGTCATGCAAGGTATCTTTTCTGACCATTATTAAATGAAATTAGAAATCAATTACATTTGATTGATAATCAAATTACAGTAAGGTATTTAGAGAAATTCCAAATATTTGGAAATTAAACAGCAAACTTCTGAATAACCTATGGGTAAAAGAATAAGTTGCATGGAAAATTAAAAATTATTTGAACCAAATGTAAAAGAAGATACAACAAATTGTGGGGTAAGCTAAAGCAGCACATAGAAGTATATTTGTAATTTTTAATACTTACATTAGTAAACCCCATGAAAGTAAGTATTGTTTACTGAGCATCCAGGCCTGTGGAACATAATAAATACTTATTAAATGTTTATTTATGGAATCAACGTCCTTATGTATCACTTCTTTCCCACGTTTTCTAACTCTATACTCTCTCCTATTCATTTATCTTGTTTCTCTCATTTATAAAATGTGTACAAGTTGGAAACTGCAACACAGCTGGGATTTACATTATATTTTCCAGTGATGAAAGGAGTGATTTCTTTTCAAGTATATTTACTTTTTTTCTCTATGCAAGTATATTAATCTACTTTCAAATAATGATTAATACAAATTCCTGTTTAGCTTCATTTTCATTTTACCTACATACATTGCGTGAGAAGGATGTTGAAGACACAGGTATTGTATTTAGAGAAGGGTGAAATTTTCACTAGTTTACCACAAACAGACATTTAAATAAAGATGTAAGTTTTAATGATAAAATTATTCTTGCAAAGAAGAGTACATTGTCTCAGCATAAACGCAATCTACTATTGGAAGAGCACTTAAAACCCTAGATCCTACTATTTGTGAGTAAGTGGCATCATTCCTTTTTCAAGTCATAGTATCTTGAAATTTGACATTGATTGATTGTAATTTCTGCCTGCCAATTCTGTATACTTTTATCATTGACTTTCTTTGTAATTTTAGAGATATAGTTTTACACATATAATGATCTCCATAAATAATAACATATTTACTGATTTGGTTTGACTTCAAAGTGCTCATCCTATGCTCAGCGCTCCTTACCCCCCAGTGATAGGGATAATTCGTGGCTCATTCCCCCAACACCTAGAATAGCACTTTGTTTTACATTTAATAACTATATTAAATAAAATAATGTCAATAGACTTTTTTTAAAAGAAGAAAAACACACGTTTAACTTTTGCTATGGTTTCTGATGACAGGTTTGTGGAGCTCATCACCTCAATCTGAAGCTCTAGCTCTACCTAATTTCTAATGAGAAATATAAGAGGAAGCTTTACAAAGACGATCTTGCTAGAAGAGTCTTGGTTGTTCTTGCTTTGAGAGTATTACTCTCTTAATGTTGAGAAATGTTGACATATGCTACCCAGGACAGTAGTTATGGATTAAAGGCTCACTCTGACATTTTGACAAATAAACACGCATGCTAATTTTTCAAAGCAGGCACAGATGACTGATTATTTCATCAAGCACTTAATCTAAAATGATAAGTGGTGCCAAGCCAAAATTAATCAGCAATTTAAGTGACTGACATTTTGCTTAAAGTCTAAGGCTCTACCACACAACTTTGTATATTCAAGCATTAGTCTTCAAAAGCAAAAGGTGGTAGAGAAAGTAAATGTCATTTATGTAAAATACATTTTATTAATTTTACACAAATACAATATCTGTTGATAAAGCATTTTTAGAAAAACAAAAATGAGCAATTTGATTTTAAACTGTTGTCAATTATTTGAAAATACTGAATTTTTTCACAAATTGTATATTTAAATAAAAAAGTACATCAAGAAAAAAGAAAATTAAGAGCAACAGAAGCCATTACTTATATAATCGTTAGATAAAAATTTTTTCAGCCTTTTATTCTGTTTAACTACCCTGGAATTATTCTATCTGTATTGTGAAATCATCATCTCAAAACAAAAAAATAGGGAACATGTTCTGTCTAATATTCTACAATTTTTGGGGGGATTTCTAATTAGCAATTGATTTCTTCTATCATTTCTTGGTACTTCATATCACTCTGATTCTTTACAATGTTACAATTTATTTAATTAATTTTGGTCTAGCTTCTTGTTACAACAAGTGTACAATAAATACTAGTGCACATAATTGAAGTACTCATTCAGTAAAGTAGGAACTTATGGTTGGAAAGATAATTAAAGAAGACTGATAAGAAATGGTATATAGAAATATTAACTTTTAAATGTGAATACATATGAATGTACAACTTTTTTTCACTCTCTATATGAGGGCAACACTAATTATATTCCCATGCCATCTTTTTTTTTTTTTTTATCCACTGTTCTTTTGTATCCAGGTTTACTTTTGTAAAATGTTCTGTGAGAATTTAAACAGAATTAAAAATATTTAACTTCAGAATAATTTTGTATGTTTCATTCTTATTATCTTTTGCATGTAATTGATGAGTATGTTTTAGTGCCTTCATTTTTTTTTTGCAGGTCTTCCCCAAATTTTCAAAAATTGTTTTTAGCAGGAATAACATTCTCTCTCTTTTTTTCTGGTGTATGTTATTTCTGGTGTGCATAATAGTTAACAAAATTATATAATTACAATTACAAATTCAATGGCATAGCAGGTTTGGGAGCAAACAGAATTGATTTGGTGAGCATTAAATGCATCGGTGTGAGCAGCAGTGTCTGAGTGTACTACAAAGTAGCTAGCTGGTTGTCGGTATGTGACAAGCCATGGGCATCTGTTCCAGTGGTTTACAAATGAAAAAGAGTGTCAGCAATCCTGGTGTAGTAGCTAAGTAGATAGAGGTCAGTTAGGAGAGCTTCCACTGTACATTTTCACATGCTTCTTCTGTATGACAAAAAATTGAATTAAGATATTTATAGATATCACTATTTTTTTCTCCAAACTATTTGTGACTCCTGCAAAAGTATTTCCCACAGATTTATGAATACTACTAGATATCATCAATCTTGTTAATCTTCTCTATGTGATGAATAAAAATTATACCTTGTTTAATTTCCAGTTCTTTGATTTTTAGTAAGATTAAAAATACTTTTCTTTCTTTTTCTGTGAATTGCTAGTTTGTATATTTTCCTCATTATTATGTTGTTACATTGGGCTTGTTTACTCATTGAATTTTTTATGTGTTTCTTTTTATACATGAGAGGTCAGTTCATCCCTAAACATGCTGGATTAATTGGCCTAGGGTGGAAACTGGGCATTGAAAATTTTTCAAAGCTTCTAAGATGACTCTGATATATAGCTATAGATGAGTATCACTGGTTTAGCTTTATTTTTCAGCTTTATGGGTATTACCTTTTACAGTATAGAAGTTTCTCCTCTTTTTTTTTTTTTTTTTTAGTTTGAAGATAATGCTGACTGACTTCATAGAAAGAATTAAGGAGTATTCTCTCTGCTTCTACTTTCTGAAACAAATTGTGGAGAATTGGTAGCATTTCTACCTTAAAGGTTTGTTGGAGTTCACCAGTGACCCCATCTAGGCCTGGTGCAAATAAGTATATGAAGAGCCGCTTAACATCTTATGTCATTAGACAGTTGCATAAAAAAAAAAAAAGAGATACCATTACACTGATTAAAATGGCAAAAATTCAAAACACTGATGGCACCAAATGCTTGTGAAGATGTCGAGTACAAGAACTCTCATCATTTTTGGTGGGAATACACAATGGTGCAACCACTTTGGAAGACAGTTTGGAAGTTTCTTACAAAACTGAACGTAATCTCACTGTACGATTCAGTAATTGTGCTCCTTGGTATTTATACAAATGAGTTCAAAACTTATGTCCACACAAAAACATGCATACAAAGTTTGTAGTGCTTAATTCATAATTACCAAAACTTGGAAGCAAACAAGATATCCTTCAGTAGGTGAATGGATAAACTGTGATACATGAATATAACGGAATATTTTTCAGTGATAAAAAAATAAGCTGTGAAAACATGGATGAACTTCAAATGCATATTTCTAAGTGAAAGAAGTCAGTCAGAAAAATCAATACAATACATAATTCCAACTATACGACTTTATGGAAAAAGCAAAATTATAGAGAGAATGAAAAGATCATTGGTGGCCAAAGGTTAGGGAGATGGATAAACAGGTGAAGTCCTGGTGATTTTTAGGGCAGTAAAACTATTCTGTATAATACTTTTAATGATGAATATATGACATTGTGCATTTGTGAAAAACCCTAGAACTTTACAACACAGAGTGAAACCTTATGTAAGCTATGGACTTAGGAAATAACAATGTATAAATATTGGTTCATCAGTGGTAACAATGTGCCACACTAATGCAAGATATAAATAATAGGGGAGTCTGTGGGGCGGGCAGGGGAGAGAAAAGGGAATATATGGTAACTGTACTTTCTGTTCAATGTTTTTGTAAATATAAAACTGCCCTAAAAATGAAGTCAATTAATTTTTTAAGAGCTCATCGTTTTCTCATTGTTATATTGAATAGCTTTACTTTAAGTAAATTAATTAATTATAGAAAGAGCACTGTTATTGGGTTGCTTGCAAAAATATCAATGTGTGATAAGGCATACAATAACACTATAGTCAAGTACTTAAAAGAAGCAATTGCCCCTCTAATAGCAGGTGAATGACAGAAATCTGCTGTTACTGAAGAGAAGGAATTGTCTTGGTTGGTAGCCTACCTAAGGACAGATTTTATAGTTTCTTAGAATATTTTATAGTTGATATCAGTCAGATAAACAATAGAAGCTTCATTTGGCTTCTACTTCCATTTTACAGAACTAAATTGATTATGAAAGAGATGCAATGACAGAACAAATGATGATTAGCATTATAAGTACAAAAGATAGCTTTTTGTTAATTTTAGTTACTAGATAAAAAATGAATAAAGGACACATAGATTTACTCAAATTAACCAGAATCTTATTAAATAACTATATCACATCACCATTTCAGAGATTGATTTATTTTAGGTTATCAGACACTTGATAAATGACAAGAATTTTAAGTATACTTGGCTAAGTCCTATCATTTACTTGGGAAAATAGAAAACTGAAATCTCATATTAAATTATATCAGATTTTATGGGAATCATTTGCACTGTAATATAATTCTAATTGGTTTACCAATGAAATTTTTAGGGCTTTTATTTCCAGCATTTTTGATGATCAATTTCAATTTGCTTTCATGTATTTCTTTTCTCCTTTTTTCATCTGTCTTTTAATATTGTGAAACTTGATAATAATATATTCATTTGAATTTTATGAACCCAGTAAATGTCCTTTTATAATGCCTTTTTCATTTCTAGAGAAAAGCTTTCTCAACCTCAGAAATTATTTCTTTAAGCTTTTTATAAAAGCTAGTAAAATTGGTTTAACTGTTTTGACCCCTTCAGTTTAAGTCAGTTTTCTATTTCACCATTGCAAATAAAAGTACATCTCAAGTTTTTAGTAGATACCAGAAATTGAAGTACCAAATATAAAAATTGGAGGGGAGGGGGACATCCTGACCTGATATGAAAACAAATCCTATAAAGTATATCATAGTGTGATTGCAATTATATTATCCCCATTTAGATAAAAGAGTGAGAAAAATTTTATTTTGTGATTACCCTAACTGAAGTTTATACTATGACACCCTTATCCTCCAAATATTTCCATATATTTTATACATTTTTAATAATAGTTACTGTCACCTGAGCAATTAATATGAGATGATACTAAGCTAAACTTATTATAGAAGAATTCTGCCCAATAAGAGAATAGTAATGGTTTCAGCACTACACAGGTACTCAGGATAATATAGCCTTTTTATCTTTGATATTCTTTGAAGGATTATATTGTTTATATATAACAAATTGCCACATCTTTTTTTGTATTTGATAAATAGAGTTATTTCTAGAGTTTTCCTTTGGACAAATGAAGTAATGTATCTTATGGATGAGATTTCTAAACTTTCTTCCTAAATTTATTTTACTGTATGTACAGTAAATTGCACAAATGCACATTCTAAATGTACAATTTAGTGATTCTTGATAAATGATTACACCCATGTATCCCATACCCAATCAAATTATAGAACATTTTGATCTTCCTAGGAAAAGTTCTTTTGCTCCTTTCCAGACAATCTCTCCCACTGAATAGAGGCGACTTTTATTCTGACCTCTATTAGTTCATAGAAATTGTGCTTATTCCCAAACTTCACAGAGTGGAATTATATAGTTCGTACTCTTTTGTTTCTGACTTCTTTCACTCAGAATGTTTTTGAGCTCATCCATGTTATGCATACCAGTTGTTTGTTTCTTTTTATTTCTGAGTAATAGCCCATTTGTATGAATGTATATCACATTCTTTATTCATTTACCTATTAATGAATAGTAGTGTTTTCAGTTCTTGGCTAGTTTTAGTTCAGGTATATGACATAATGTCTTGATATATGTATGTATTGCAAGATGATTAGTACAATAAGTTTAGTTAAGATCTATTACTATACTTATACTTATTTTTTCTTGTTATGAGAACCTTTAAGATCTATCTTAGCAACTTTCACATACATAGTATTAACTGTAGTCACCATGCTGTACATTAGATCTCCAGGACTTATGTATCTTATAACAGGAAGCTTGTACCTTTTGACCACCTTCACCCACTTGGCCCACCCCCAACCCCTAAAACCAAAGATGTTTTAATCATCATACTTAGCAAAATATAATGTTTAGAACATAAATATCCTTTGACTAAATAAATGAAGGAAAGAAGCAGTTCAGTGTCAAACTAATGTTAAATGTCATAGAGACATTAATTAAAACAAAGCCTGTAATTTGTCCATAGATCATAAGTGCTCTTAGCCAGAGCCCTTTTGGTGGAGTGATGTTGATGGAGGTCATATTGCGTTAGTACAAGAGGAAAAAGAAAATGAAAGTAAACATGGTAAAAACATGGTGAGAAGAGCAGACACATTCAGATTTGTGTATTATGCAGGATTCAATTCAGCTGTAATGCTAGAAGAAAAAAGTTGTGCTCATATAATAGATAATTTGTTTTTCCTTCAACAAGTATCAATCTAGTAGAGCAGATTCTCTGTAATGTAACTTGGTATCAGGGATGACCTAGATTCCTTGATCTTTTTGCTTATAATTCCACACATCCTCTAAGTTTCTTAAGAACTATACTTATACTTAAATTGTTTCTGCATATCCTTATTTATGTCTAACTCTTTGATTTATCAAAATATCTTTGGGTTTATAGAGAACGATTTTTTTAAAGGTAGAAAAGAACACGTTTACAGTCTATGCAGAGTGAGCCAGGAGACATTATGATGTAGAAATCACAGGGGAAATGGTGAATAACTGAAGGGTTAGTTCTCTGAGGTGATAGGATGGGATTGATGGATCTGCTTGATGCATTATCTTTGAATGCAAGAAATAACAATTTTTCTTTGAGGCCACTGAGGAAAGAAGTAGATATGTAGAAATAAATATAGACAGTATTTTTATATGTGTGGGATTTAAAGCTAACGCGTACTCCATTAAGTCTCCATTTTCACTGTGGATTTGTAGGTAAGTTTATTTGCTGGGACAGGGTGATTTGTTATTTCTGAGGAAACCTACCAGGAATATTTAAAAAATTGTTCTTAGCAACATTAATGGTCCAGTTCAAGGGGAGGCCATAAATTTGTAGCGAAAACAATTTGGTGAAATTCACTTCCTCAGTAATGTCCTGCAGTTTGGATATATGAGAAGAGAAGGCAGTCTGACCCAACGTATTCTGGGCAAATCAGCAGGATACATGGACAAGGGCATAACGATGCAGACAAGAGAAGTCTTACAAACCATAAAACATGAGGCAGTAAAACAAAACAGAAAAGAAATGAAGAAAGTGGATGTCAGATTGGGAGAAAAAGCAGTCACAGGC